>NC_087269.1:17869366-18169366 GCF_015220805.1 Pogoniulus pusillus
AAATGGTGGATCATGAGATGCTGGAAGAGGATTTGTGGGAATTTTTGAGTTTGACCTCAATTTGCAAAACTGCAATTGCTTCCAGGTGGCTATTTTCTTTATTTGCTATAGTACACCTAGGGAGAAACTCTGCAACAGTGTCATGACAAGCAAGAAATCAGAGAAGCTTGGGATAGGTAATTAATCTCATCCACGTTTGAGTGGCGGTGCAATTTAACAAAGCTTGTCTTGAATAGTAAGTTAGGAGTGAAATTTGATTGACCACAAATGTTATCCTAACTTGTCTTGTAAAATACCAGAACTTAGTAAGAAAATCTGACCAGCTGTTTTGGTGCATGCTTGTTTGGTCACAGATCAGAGAGTGCCACCAAGCAGATAATGTTCTAATGGTGTAAATGTCTAGTTTTTGTGCGCCAAACACTGAAAAATACTTACAACCCCCTTCAATTTAGGTCAGTTTCTCCGAAGAGTATCTGAAGGCCTCAGCTATTTGATTGATAATGTGTAGAAGACCTCTGTGAATGGAGCTAGGAAATAGTCCTGACAGGACAGATACTTCTGCTGTACACTGCATCATCTGTGTCAAACACAGTAACATCCTTTTAGCTTGAAGAACCTGTTTGATATAAGGGGTTCTGGAATGTTTCCTTGAGAATCTTACATGTGTGATAGATATATAGAGCGTTTTAAATACAGCAAGAAATACATTCAGTGTTTAATCTATTTCAGTTCTTAGCATCATTAGACATTGTTATAAACAATTACAGTTTAGGATTTTAGAAAGTCAGTGAATGAATGAAGATTTCCTTTTTCCTGAAAATCAGAAAAACATACACATACTTAATTTGTGACACATCATTATTTTTGTTCTGTGAAAGTCATGTAGGGATGATCTTAAATCTTTTTTGAGTGCGTAACATGTGCAGTGATACACATTGGAGAGCAATACTTGACCTCTTCTGCTGTTATTTTATTTATTTTATTTTATTTTTTGAATGTAGTTTTGTTGCTATAAGCCTTGGAATCCATACTTAATGCATAGTAACGTCAGGCTTGTCCTGAAACAGGCAGATGCAAAAAAGTGAGCACAAAGTACAAATAGTAAGTGTATCTACTTGGGGGGAAAAAAAAAGTTTGCATATATTTCCAGTTTAGCCAAAAGCCTGACTCAAGTTTGAGTCAAAATGAAGTTGCATACAGGTGTTTGTTAACTTGCTGCTCAATACTGAATATTGTTTTCTTTCAGGAATACCTTTCATTTACATTTTCTTGCAATGTAAGTAAAATGTTTTTCAAAATTCAGAGTTTTTTTCCCTTGAAATTGCAAAATCCTTCTGTACAGAATCTGATTTCATGCTGTCGTCTTAACCAGATTTTGTAGTGATTGTTCTGCAGAGATGCCTAAGCTTTATGAGAGCACAGAGAGGAAGCAGATGAAGGAAGCACTGTAACTAGATTCTGTAGTGCTGTAACCTCTAAGCATGCACAAGCCTTCTCAGAAATGGGATCTCTGGCAAACACAGTGCTGAGAAACAGGTAATTTGTTTGGAGATAGAAGTCAGAAAGCTGCAGTCCTTTTCCGGAGATGGCCTTTAGAGCACTTTCCGAATGTCTTTTTACCTTCAGTGTTTACTCAGACTTGGTATCTGTAAATAGAAGGTGGAGAATTGACTGTACAAAGTAGTGGGATTCATTTTTATCTTTGCACAGTTACAGCTATTTTTGAAACTATGAGTTAGCTTAAACACACGGCTAGTAATTATTCAATATTAACATAGAAATCTGTATCACTTCATCTGACCTGTCTTTAATGCCAGATTAGTAGCACACCTTTTTTGATGGATAAGTCTGATTTTCAGAATTTCAGAGGATCCCAAGTGGCAGTTGTTTGTTCCAGCATCTTTGAAAATTGAGTGGTTAGCAACTCAGCCTTACTCTGAGGATAATTAACTGGTTCTCTCACACTAAACTTGATCAAAGCATAAGTGTTGGCAATAATTCTGTCCAAAATAGCTTTTATGTTTTTTAGCTAAAAGAAATATTCCTTGGCCTGTTACCTCACAGTTATTTTAACAGAATAATGTTGGGTGGTATTTTGAGATTATTTAGCTGAACAATTTTTTCAGAGAAGAATGTTGGAAAAAGTAATTTATTGACAGAAATGTCATTATGAAATGTGTTTATGTCCACTTTTAAAATTGTATCAGGTTTCTAAAAGGTGATGATAGTAAGAGCTAATAGGAGAATGTTATTTCATGTTTGTTTCTAAAAAAACCAAAACCAACTTCCCAACATCCTTAGAAGAAACTGGATGATCTTAGAGGTCTCTTCCAACCTGGCTGATTCTATTCTATGAAACTGGCCAGTGGCAAGTGCTGACTCCAGGCATGCAACATGTTTTAAAAAGAACATTTCTTAATCGATTCTACATTTGTGCTGGGTTAGTCAGCGTGAGTCTGCTTATAACCTGAAAGACATAACTCTGAGAAGACCCTTCAGAAACTGATGTGGCTGTCAGCAACTCCTCTTTTTTCACTGTTAGTAATTAAGTACTCCAAAGTGTGATGCTGGAGTGCTGTTTTGAAAAACATAGAACTGAAGTATCGGCTAACTGTCCGTTAATGGCTCATTCTTGTGTTCTGAACAAATTCTTACTCTGGTGTGATTCCTCTTTCAGTGTCTCCTCCTCACCACTGAAGTCTACTTAACATGTTATTTCCTTTCTCTCTAAAGTGTTGTTTGGTTGGTTGGTTTTTTTTTTCAGAGCAGACTGCTGTCTTATGCTGTGCTATAGACATTTGAACTACAATGTGGTTGTAACTTGTTCGTGACTTCCAAGAGATCGCTGTGAGCTATATGTGGTCAATATTAATGAGAGTTTTCTTCTGAAAAACCTGTATTGCCAAAAAGAAAAATCTGCATCAGAATTTACTCATTTCAGTGACACTGAAACAACAAATTTAGAAGAGCAGCACTTCCTGTAATATTAATTTTGTTTAGGTTTGTATGTTCTAGAAACACTTTGCGGTTTTCAAAGGAGTTAACTGATTTTTGAGAGACACTGTCCTGAGAGTTATTACTTGTTGATGTACTGTTCTGGTTTCCAGGCACTTAAAATTGCTTCAAAAACATACAACAAATGAAGGCTTCATGTTGCAGCAATGCTGCACATGGACAACGAATTATGAAAGCCCCACTAGGGCCTATTTTCTATTATTTTTGTAGTATAGTAGCAATAAGTGTAGTTTTTCGTGGCTGTTCTTTACAGTGAACTTTTTGGTTTGTTATTCCAGTTTTGGGGTTCCATATGTACTAAGCAGCACTTAGATGTTGACAAAGTGGTAACATCCTTCCAGATTCTAAGCTAAGTACCTGAGACAGAAAAAATATGAAAAGAGAAACAAATAAAACTTTACAGTCAACAGGAAGAGATACATGTAAGTTTAAATAAGAAGTCAGAAGAATTGTTTCTATGAGCAGCTATATCCAGTGTTTCCAATGTAGCAGCAATAGACTGTAGGGCTCAGAATGGCTATGTTAAGGTTTCTGTGTAGTAAACCTACAGTAATATGTGTAGAAAGGGACATAATGCAACTTGCAGTTGTAGAGATGAATGAAGAAAAGAGATTCTAAGTGAAAAATGCAGAATAGTTTCAAGGCTACCATGAGTTACTTGTGTGTATTTTTGAAGAACGTCCTAACAAAATACTGCCACTGCAAGAAAGTTTTATTGCCTAAAGATTATCAGTAAGTTAACTTTCAGACACCATTTTAAGTTGCTAGAAGTAAAAGTGAGAGATTATGAAAATAAAAAAATTAACGATCTATTGCACACATTATTGAGGGCTAAACCCCCTATTTTGTTTCCATTTATTCTCTAAATAGGAACTTGGTTTTAAAGATACAAAGGTAGCATACTGTCTGAATTTAATCTTTACTTTAATGCTGGATTAATGCTAGAGGACCTGTTTTTCTTCTTAATATACTGGAAAAAAATATGTTTCAAATATTTTTTTCCCCTTACCATTATAATCTCTTAAAATGGAGGGAAGTGAAATCTATCTAAGCTATATTATAGTGGTATTAGAGTATTTGGGTTACCTGTTCCAGCTTATTTCTTGTTTTTAAACTATTTGTGGGGAAAAAAATAAAGGGGAAAGAAAAATTATCAAAGTGTATATCTTCATTTTCTAAAGTAAATCCTAAAGTAGTGTAATGGCATATACATTTTATCATTACAGTGGTATCGATAAGAAAGTTCACCCTAAATTCCTTCTTGTTATATTTTAGTACTTTGCACTAGTTTAGAGTAGATTTGAAGTACATTAATACCACACTGCGTTTGAATCCTGATATTGTGCCCCGCATCTTGTGAAAGGAGCAGTGGCTACAAATTGGAACGTAGAAGGTTTCACCTCAACGTGAGGGGAAACATCTTTACAGCGAAGGTGGCAGAGCCCTGGAACAGGCTGCTCAGAGAGGTTGTGGAGTCTCCCCTGGAGACTTTCAAAACTTGCCTGGATGCGTTCCTGAGTGATCTACCCTAGGGGATCTTGCCTTGGCAGGGAGATGGGGCTCAATGATCTCTGGAGGTCCCTTCCAACCTCTCAAGTTCTGTGATTCTATGAAATACTGCTGTATATGTGACGTAATCACAACATCTGACTGCAGGTGGCTTTGAAATCTTCATTTTGATATAGAGGCAAAAGTGAATTGGGAGTGATATGCCCTTATGAATCATTATGGTTTGTGGGTTTTTTTGGACAGCTGTCAATTTAGTACTGCATTTTATTCTTTTGGATTCACATTCACTTTTAATTATGGTAATCATTCTTCAGTAGTGATACAGATCATCATAACTACATCTGCCAGGCTAAACTGTAAACCCTGGCTTAGAATCAATTTTTTTTGTTGCCTAGGCAAGATTAAGTTTCCTCAGTTGTTTAGTGCAATCTGACTGAAAAGTGATTTTCTTCCCTATTGGTTACCTGAGGGATATGTTGCCATTCTGATTTTTTTGGTTCTTTACAGATTAAATATACACATTTAAATCTCTATTTTTTCACAACCTCATCTGTGCACAGCAGAAGTGACACATTCAGAGCTTTAAAGCATCAAAACAAACCGTAGTTTTAAATGTTACATGAAGTGCAGAGTCTTTGGGAGACAGCTAGTGCCCTGAAGTCTACTTTATACAAAGGAGATTAACACCATTTTTCTGTATATAATCTCTCCAGCAAAACACTGTCGCCTATTTCTGTCAACAAATGGTTTCTTTGCTTTGGCAGCTGAAAGAAATTTTGGTTGTGCACTCAACAGAACTTGCCTTTGTAAGTTGCAGAACCTGATTTAAAAAAAATATGTTTGAAGATAGCTGCAGTTTTGAGAAGTTAAAAGTTTTTTATTAACTAAACATTTTAAAAAAGAAGCTAAAAAGCCTAACTATGTCTGCTAGGTGCGACACAGTCATCATCCATGCATGAGAGGTTTGCGATTTTACTGTGCACCCTTTGGAAAGGTGTGTCAGATGCACATTCCACTGTTCCTTGCAAATAGCCAATTCAAAGGTCTGCAGATATTCTATCCAGATAACACACACCACGAGAGTGCGTTTTCTTTCTGGATAAAGGTGGAGATGGGCAGGGTTCTTGCTGAGCGTCTTAAGAGTCTATAAACCGTTGCATACCAAAGGAAAGAAGGTAAAGAGGCTCAAGTACAGGCTTAATATTTCTAGAAGACTCAACAATTAAGTTTCGGAAAACTTGCAGTGGTGGGAGAGAAGGTGAGATAAGAGATACATAGATAGCAGAGCATTTATTGGTATCGAATCACAGAAGCCATTCTTCTAATGGAATTGAGCTATGAAAGTCATAGTCAACGTGTGAAAGATTTTTATGTTAATATATGATCTTTTTGAAGTCATTACTGGGGAATAAATTAGTATATCCTGAGTAAAGTTTTATTTGCTTTCTACAATAAATTAGTAATAGAAAAATTAAAGCTAAGTCAAGAAATGCACTTTAAATGTTGCATTATTTGATTTTGTGATTTATGGCAAAAATAAATGTGATAGAAAAAAAACATTGCCGAATTTTGAGTTTAGTAGCTGAATCAAAGATTTTGCAGTTCTCAGTTTCTTTACATGGATGAAAAAAATTACATCATCATTCACAACTTCTGTTTGTAGAAGGTCAGATACCTAGTTAGGGTGTTTGAATTCACCCCACTTACATGGCAGGGTAAATTCAGGTATGAAGGCAGAAGAGGTTGTGTGTGCAGATCCCTGCGCTGGGAGCTGCTTTGCTCCTTGGTTACATGGCTGGGCTTGTACGTGTCCTGTGGTGAGGGTGGCAATGTCTCCAATGTATGGTGTGCACAAACTGCAGTCAGTTTCTTATCTTTTGAGCCCATATGTACTTGCATCATAGGACTGAATGCAATTTCTGCCACGTCGCTGGATAATTGTATTTTGTTTATATGAGAGTAAGGGTGGGAACAACAAGCCATTAATTACAAAACCCCCATTTTGTGATAATTAAGACATCAGCTTATTCCTTGTGCACATCTAAGGACTGATGGAGATCAACCATGTGAAAATTATCTCAGCACCTGTTCTGGTAACAGTTACAATGACCGTTCTTTATGCTAATTTTTTCCTGGTAGTTTACAATTTGAAACATATTATTAATGTTAATCAGTAAGTCAGCATACAAGAATGCGAAGAGTCAAGTTTCTTTTTGTATTCTAAATGAAAAGATTGCTTCCAGATTCTTGCTTTGATCATTAGATTCTTTTAAATAAGCAAACATTACTTAGTTGCTAAGCCACGGACTGAAGTTCATTAGTGTGTTAGCACAAATATTGTAAAAAGAGTACTAAACCAATATTAGAGGACCTGTGCGTAGGCTGGAAGTAACGCAATGAACGTGACACCAGAACATTTTGAACGATTGCTGATAATGATTAAAACCACTTCTGTTTGCAAAAACAAGGAAAAGTGCAAACCTTGAATAGACCTGTTTTTCTGCTACTTACATCTGTAAGACTTCACTGAAAAGATGGTAGATTTGATAGTCTTATAAATAATTTTGTGTATTATTCTTTATTTTAAATGTTGACTCGATCTATTGATAAGACATGTTTTTGTCTGAGGGTGATCCTTAAAATGGCTTTCATTAGAATGTTTTTAACCATAGGTGGGAAGCAGAGTGCTGTCTTAAACTGTGTGGGAGCCCAACTCAGTCTTCACAAGTCCATTCTGGATTCTGATGAACTTTACAAGAAGTCGTGCTAGTTTGGAATTTTGTGATACTGGGTTTAAGTAACTGAACTAATGGTTAATGCCATTGTATTCTTTACAGATACTCAATACAGTGAGAGAAGGAGTGGAAGATAATTTTGAATATATTCCTCAACTTCTGAGAAACCTCCCAACGTTTGATACGAACTGTGTAAGCAAAGGCAGTGGTTTGTGTGTAATACCATGTGTAACGGGTGCTTACTGTCAATATCGTGCCACTTCATGGAGAACTGCACTCTCTAACTATGTAACTGGTGCTTTGCTAGAAGCAACTACATCATTAGGAGCAAGAAGCGGTCTTTTAAATATCTTTGGAGGATCAACTGGAAGAGCAATGCTTAAAGGTAATGAAGACTTTTCTTTTAAATCATATTGACTTTAAAGAGTAGTGTATAATGCAAAATACCTAATACTATATAGTATTGTGTTGCTTATGTACTATACTTGAAGTAAAAAAGATTTCTGTGTTTTCAAAGACTGTCGTAAAGACTAGCGATGTTAGTTTAATAACATAAAAATGCATATAAATCTGCAAGAATTCTTATTACAGAATGGACACCTTTTTGTATGGTTTTGGGTTTTTTTAAGAAATGTTCCTGTCTGCATCCAAAATTAATGCCTAGGCCATTGCTAGGGTGTTCCTTTGTGTAGTTTCTCTTGTTTACGAAGCGCTCATGCTCATGCGCTGACTGGTTAAGGTCTTGGGCAAGGTGTACACTAGGTTATTGTTGTCATTATACAACTAGCTGGCAGCAGTGCATGGTAAGTATGTTCAGTTACTGGTTTATTGGTGGTTTTCTCCCAGGTCTATCCTCTTGCTAGCATTAGATCATTTAAAATAAAGTGGGTATAGTCTTTGTGGAAATGGATGTTATATACTAAGTTTCCATGCTGTGATTTAGTTTGGTCACTTTTGGAAGCTAAATGGAACAAAAGTATTCTTGGTACAAATTAGTAACTACCTTTTATATTAATTTTTAATTAATGCCTCGAATATTTCCTAAGGTGGTCAAGAATTTGAGGATTTATCATCTGTAACAAAAAATGTCGTATCTCATTTGTAGATTTGAAGTATGTGGCTATTACAGCTTGCCCAAAATTTTACAGGAATATGACAAAGTACAGAATTCTCAGTGTCTTTAGTTCTGATACTGACCTCACTTTTGCAGACAGATTAAATTGTTTTATTTTATCCCAAATAGTTGTCCTGTTTAGATTTAGTTAGTCTCTCTTTAGGCGAATCAAATGGCAGCAAGAGGCACTGAAATGATGTAGCAGGTACAGATGGCAAGCTGTAGCTTCTGAGGGAATTTCAATAGTATGTTGAGCAACGTTATATTGAGCATCTTTACTAAGCTTTGCATGCCCTCACCATCTGTGAGGGACAAGGATATGTAGAGTACAGTGTCCTGTTTTGACAGAATTTTTCCATTTAATGTTGTTTGGGTTTTGTTTGTTCTAGGGAGATGAGCGCTTTAGTAAAATAAACACCTGCATTCCTGCGGCAGTTCTGGCAAGCCAGGTTAAAAGAACTGAGTCATGTACTTAGTGGCACAGTGTGGTGGACCTTCTTCCTAGAGAGTGGGAGAAGAAAGCATAGAGTTTTGGTGTTCGAGACACAATCAAGACTCTTAAGGGTGCTGTGTCCTCTGAGTACAAATGTCAGCCTCCCATGGGGCTGCAGTGCCTGAAAAGCTCAGCTGGCAAATGTCACTGTAGAGCTGCATGCTTCAACTGAGCTCTGAAACTGGAAGCAGCAGCAGTAATTAGCTCAGGCTCACTGACATGCTAATATAATTGTACCTTTTTATAGGGTCTGAGCTAGTGACTGCATGTGTGCTTTGCACTAGTTTGGGGATCACTGTGATGTCCATATTACAGGGTGGTGTTGGATTCTGAATACAAGGATATGAGACTATAAAGAGAAAGCCAAGATCTTGATTTGCAATTCCACAGGCACATGTAGGCAATAGAGATTTTGTTTGCTGGAGTAGTCTTTGTTGAGAAAGACATGTGCTGCAGCTTTAGGATATTGAGGCTTTCTGGATATGCAAGGTTCGTGTTCAGATATATCAGTTATTTAATATATCTGAGAAATAGACAAGGTATTTGTAACAGAGTTCCCTCTAAAAACATGTGCAGGGTGTAACTTTGCATTGCTATTAACTGAGACGTTAGCATTAGCAAGGAACCCAAGAGTATTCTGAATTCAGAGCTGTAGCTGTCATTCATGGGTGTGTACCATTTGAGAAAGAAGATTGCCTTGTCCCAGCAGATTGTTGTTTTCATCTGTTCGGCATTCCTTTTTAACTTCAGTGATGAGTTACTATCTTAAACTGAGACATTTCAGCTGACTTTGGTAACAACTCTGTTGTCAAGTGCAGTAGAAGATTTATCACAGGATTCTCCATGTTAGTGGAACACTTCACTCAGTAGTTGTTCGGAGGTATTGAAAAGGGAGCATTTTTATACTGGCGTGGTTTAACAGTTGTTGTGGTTTAACATTCGTAGACAGATAAACACCATGCTGCTACTTGCTTGCACCCCTTCAGTGGGATGGGGAAGAGAATCAGAAGGGTAAATGTAGGGTAAATTTACATTCATACATTGAGATGAAGACATAAGTGAACAAAAAAAAACAAAGTAAGGAATTAATTCACCGCTTCCCATCAGCAGGCAGGTGCTCAACTGCCTCCAGGAAAGCAGGTCTCTGTCATTCATAATGGTTGCTTGAGAAGAAAAACACTATTACTCTGAATGTACAACCTTGGGGTTGTTCAGCCTGGACAAGGCTCAGGGGAGACCTTATAGTGACTTCCTTGTAGGCCCTCTTCAGGTACTGCAAAGCTGAGAAGGGACTATTTACAAGGGCTTGTAGCACTAGAACTAGGGGCAATGGTTTTGAACTAGAGAAGGGTGTATTTAGATTGGACATTAGGAAGAAGTTCTTTACTATGAGGTTGATGGAACACTGGAGCAGGTTGTCGAAGTAGGTAGTGGAGGCCCCATTCCTGGAGACCTTCAAGGTCAGGCTTGATTGGGCCCTGAGCAACTCAGTCTAGTTGGGGATGTCCCTGCTTACTGCAGATGACCTTTAATGGTCTATTCCAACTCAGTACATTCTATGATTCTGAGTTGCTCAGCCTGCTGAAGAATGAAGGGAAGACTGCTCTAATTCTGTTTTGCTATTCTTAATCAAAACAGTAAAATGTTTCTTGTTATTGTGTTTCACAGGCTGTGGCAGGATAGATTTTCAAGTGTTAACTTGGTTCCACAAAAACTTCACAGTACAGCTTTCCAGGTCTTTGTATTAAATTGATTTATTTTTTAAAGTTTTGTATTAGAACACGCCTTACAGTTCTTCCTCAAAAATTGTACTTGAAGAAGGACTTGCAATGTGGGAACATTTCATAGTACAATCAAAGGTCCTGATGGAAATACAGGAGAACACTGTTGTGATGGTAATTTCTTTCAGAAAAAAAATAAATCCTGTAGATCTTTGGTTTGTGCAGAGTAGTGCTGTGTAGAGACACTTGACCTGTTGCTGACTCATTCAGACCTAACTGGATTATTCTCATGATGCAGGGAAATCCCCAGTTTTGGTTTGTTTGAAAACAGTAAGGCAACCCTGGTGAATAATCCTTCAAAATACAACCCTTTCTGGTAATGGCACTAAGCTGAAATGGTAGTGCTGCCTTTTTATGTCCATTACTTGAAATAAATAAAAAGAACCACTATCAAATCAAAATATGAACACCTATAGCAAGCACTGGCATAGGTGGAACTGGAATGCCTTAGGAAAATAAAAGATTATGTAAATTTATTTCAAAATATATTCAGAAATAATTTGGACTATTACATAACTGTAAATAATTGTTGAACTATCTAGTTACAGTTCTGCCTCTCAGCAGTTAGAACTCAAACTTCCCTTGTGTCGTGTAAGTGTTGTAATAGCTAAAATCATTGTAAATAAAAGCTGACAGAAGTGGTGAATTAATATGAAGTAATTAGTGCAAAACAATTTTTGTGGTGGATTCAGATCCAACCTTGTAGATATGCACTGCATAAAAGTGCTGTTGAAGTCTTGCTTTATTGCTCACGTTGCAGTATATCCAGTGTTGTGCCAAGGACATGTAACATGATAGTAAAGTCCACGTCAAGTAGACGTGTATCTTCCTCTAGGTGAAATTGTTCCTCAGCTTGCTACAATTTAAGCTTCAGTACAGACGTGAAACTGAGGACACAATTCAAGTGGTTGAAAACTCTAAAGTCATTATAACTGCACTTGGAATGATTTTCAAGACAGTTCTAAGACGCTTTAAGAAGTGAACTTACTTATTAAAACTGGCCTATATCAGCCAGTCTTGAAAAGGTCTCAGAGGCTGTTGGATTTGTGTTTGGAGGACCTCTTATAGACCAGTCAACATTCCACTACTTTTCTTTCAAGATGTTTGCAATTCCTGAAGTTCATCACTCTTTGCATGGTCTATTTAAAGAGGAGCCCATTACTTTAATTGGAGTTGTTCTTTGTGTTTTGAAAGGACTTTTCAAAACCTTTATGTGCTCCATAGTTAAGAGTTTTATGTAGTGTCTGCCCTGGAAATAAGAATACTGCAGGCAGAACATCCCTAATGATAGGATAGCCTCCTGATTTTGTGTCTCCCTAGCATGAAACACATTGTGAGTTCTTCATGTTCTGTCCTTCCCAAGTTATTTAGTGACCTGAGCAATGAACGTTAGAGTCATAAGTGGTCCAACTCTAGGAAGTACTGTCCCAAGGTTTTGTTCTATAGCTAAAAACCCTAAATTATCTCCCCAGTGTTAGGGTGCTCTTGTGCCCGGATCAGTGTTGTTAATTCCAGAGAAGGCTTCCAAGCATAGCAGACTTCCAGAGTTAGAATTCCCAGTCCTGTAGGACATGTTCTGTAGGAGACTCATCTCTTGTGTCCGGAGCAATGAACCTGCAATCCCTGCTCTCAAATGGCTCACGTTGCTGTCAGGCTCCCAAATGAGAAGCTGCAACTCTGGTCCTGGTAGCACAGGAACAGTCTGAGAGTAGACTCCCGGGAACCACAGATGCCTGGAGTTCCCACCGCTGGTCAGTGACATTCCAATTCTTGTCAGCATCTTTGTTACTACAGAGAATGTAATTTTCATATATGAACACCGAAGGCGTTTCAGCTACTCTGTTTTAGCACCTCTGTATGTAACTCAGAATTTCTGGCTAGTAATAAGTTCTGAGTCTGTTTTTCAGTGGGATTTGGATTGAAACCAGATTTCCTCTCTTAGAAAGGAAATCCTGCTTCTCAGCCTGTTCTGTTTCTTACAAATTGATTGTTACAGAAGGTTTGTTCATAGTTGTGAAGGGGCCAGAACTTTCACTGGAGCCATATTTGAAGACTCACTCGTTGTCACAGTATGTGTGGTGTCTACGTTTTTATGCAGAAAAAGAAAAAAAAGAGTTCTGGGTCTCTTTTAATCTTAAAGAAGAACGAGAGTATGTGAAAATGTTTGTGCTTTGTATTTGATACCTGTATCCAGAGTCATTGTCAGCAAGAAGCTTGTACCCTCCCTTCCCTAACCCCCTGTGCATTCCTTCCCCCTACAAAGATGACTTCTGTAGCTTTGTTATCTAAGGAAAAAAAAAGGAGGGGAGAGACGTGAAAAGAGGTACCTGAGGATGGAGAAAACTTCATTTTGTATCAGTGTTCCTTTCATTTTAGTGTCTTTAAAAACTCTTCCAGTCTGAGACCACTTTCTTAAATTACATAAATCAGACTACATCATTGATCACTGTTGTCCATCTTCCAGAGAAGGCTCATTCAAACCTTAAGTAGACGACAGCACTTTCTGACCAAGAACAGAAGGAGCCAGATTTGTCATGAAAATGGAGGCAGACTGTATTGGTTTTCAGAAAACCTGCTTCACACATCCCTCAGTATTCATAGATCATCCCTCTTCTATAAACAGATTTTGTTATCAGCAAAAACTGGGCAGCAAACAAGTCCCAAGTCTCTGTGGCTTTTGATGTTTCTTGTACCTTTTACACAAGGCTTATTGTTACAATATCCGGGAAACTCTGGGATCCCTGGAGCTGGGGCAATTGACTGACAGTTATATGCCTGAGTCACAGGCAATAGCAGGTTTTACGTACACAGATTTAGGTAGGCCAGTATGATTTAGCTGAGCTCTATGTGTTTGGGCTGAAGATTTAAGACCATGTAGAGGTGAAGACAAATGAGCTGAGATTCAGACCTGAAAAGATGAAAGATACCTCTGACTGAGAATCTGAGTTAAGATGAAGTGTCAGATAACATGCTGTGGGAGAGGAAATTAAATCCAGAAGATATATCAGACAGTAAGTAGATAATGTGACCTGAGGCAAGGGTGTGAGTCAAGAAATTAAGGATTTCATGCTGCTCAGTTGGCTCTGGGGCATAGGTCAGGAAGACAGGAGCAAGTGCAGGTCATCTGGTTAGGGGCAGAATGAAAAGTGACACATCAGGAAGCACCGATCAAGGCTGAGATTACAGAACAGAAGAGAAAGATTTGGGAGGACAGCTGTAGTGAAGGGACACCTAGGACCATCTGGAGCTGGATGGTCGTCTCTATAAACTGGCAGAAAGGAAAGATCACTGCATTCAGTTTCCCAGACCTCTCACCCTTTGGTCAAGCCTGATTTCAGCCAGGTTGGTCATAACAAGGGCAGCAAGAGAAGGATTTAAGGAGGATCTTTGCCAACATTAATTGAACAAAAACTTCTTTAATCTAGTATGTTTAATTCATTCTAGGCACAAAGAATAAATCACAGTATCACAGTATCACAGTATCATCAGGGTTGGAAGAGACCTCACAGATCATCAAGTCCAACCCTTTACCACAGAGCTCAAGGCTAGACCATGGCACCAAGTGCCACGTCCGATCCTGCCTTGAACAGCTCCAGGGACGGCGACTCCACCAGCTCCCCGGGCAGCCCATTCCGGTGTCCAATGACTCTCTCAGTGAAGAACTTTCTCCTCACCTCCAGCCTAAATCTCCCCTGGCGCAGCCTGAGGCTGTGTCCTCTCGTTCTGGCGCTGGCCGCCTGAGAGAAGAGAGCAACCTCCTCCTGGCCACAACCACCCCTCAGGTAGTTGTAGACAGCAATAAGGTCTCCCCTGAGCCTCCTGTTCTCCAGGCCAAACAATCCCAGCTCCCTCAGCCTCTCCTCGTAGGGCTTGTGCTCAAGGCCTCTCACCAGCCTCGTTGCCCTTCTCTGGACACGCTCAAGCATCTCAACGTCCCTTTTAAACTGGGGGGCCCAGAACTGAACACAGCACTCAAGGTGTGGTCTAACCAGTGCAGAGTACAGGGGCAGAATTAAATCTCTGCCAGCATAACTTTTCTCATCCTTAAAGCCTGCTTTCTGGGTTCAGTAAGGTTTATTACTGTAAGATGAAAAGATAGAGAATTGATACAGACAATGGATTGAAGTTAGCTAAGTAATCCAAGTGCAAAACAAATAATCTGCAGAATTGTTCCTCTGGAAAGAACAGGTATCATACTCATGGTATAGGATGGTACATGTTTGTGTGGATCTAGATATCCTAACCAGTGTATAGTGCTAAGTAGTTAGGAAACATAATGGAGTTTTGCATGGTTTTATTTGTCTTAATTCCAGTAATACTATGTGGTGGTTTGGTACACTGATGATACTTTAACTTGTGTAGCTGAGTCTCTGCTTATAGCATTAGTTTTTTTGGTAGTCTGTAGCTGTTATTTCCAGCAGCAGAAAAAAAGGCTTCAAATTCATGGAATGAATCTGATTGTGCTGTTAGAACTTTGTTGTGAGGAAGGGTATGAAAGGCATATTAATGTCTGTCGATGAAGGCTGAGAGAGCTAAAGATTGTGCAAAGTCATAGCAATTTTAAAATCAGACTTCTTTTTAAAAGTAATTATTCTTCAGAAAAAAAATGCATAGTATTCTAAGTGCAGATAGTTAATCTTTGAACTGCTGGTTATTGTTTGTTATTTTTAAAGTCTGAAATTTTGTTTGAATGAGTCTTGTAAAAGTAGTGTCCATGGGAACTTTTGAAGTTTAGAATGGGACTTTGTCAGTGTGTTTATGTTAGCGTGTCAATCATAAGCAAAAAAAACCCACAAGGACCTCAAGATTCCCTTGAAGTTTTGTTTCTAGGAAACAAGTTAAAAGGAAAGATCAACTTTTGTATAATAATGCTATTTTATTTATATCTGAACACTGGTTTTTGGATCAAATTCAAAGATATGTAGTACAGTTTTCTCTGTAGAATCAAGAGCAGTCTGGGGTTTCTCTTTATATTTTCAGATATTTGCATTTATAATAAGTGGAAAAGTCTTTAGTATTCATCTATAATGACAAGAAATGTTTAGTCTGATGGTTTATTTTGTATTTTTGTAGGGACATAGCATTTATAACATGGATATTTGTAATAAAATAAATTTTTAAACTCTGTGCTGCATTTCCACAGAGGTCTTTGTATTATGTTATTGAACACTTTTTTTTTTTTTCAGAAATCCAAGCGTAGTAATTTCACCTGGAAGTTGGAAACAACACTAAATTGTCATTCTTCCAGTTAAGAAATAATATACTGGTATTGTCAGTGAAAAAATAGTGGTGTGTTGGCTAGATTCCATCACCATTCCTCCAGTAGAGGTTTTTCAGACAAAACGTATATTCACTGTATAAACAATGTGACTCTGAGTGTACTGCTTGCGTTCCAGTACTGCATGGATCACTCTCTCAGACTTCCTGGGGAAATGGAGAAAGGTTTTTTGTGGCTTTGTATTGTTTTTCAGACTTGTGTACTCTAGCAAATTTCATAACTAACTTTTCCCTGATGTAGTCCTGCTGCTTATAAAAGTGATGTGAACTGTGTGTAGACCAGGCTAAGGTTAGAGTGAAAAAAAGAAGTGATAAAAATGCCAGCTTGATATTAATGGCTGTTGGGATCAAGACAGAGTTTTGGTGTCTACTTAGTTTATGAATGCAGATGCTGTCTGAAAGGCTGTGGTATTTTTTTAAGGCTCTCTGTTTCTAATTTCTCTATGATTAATCACAATTTTTGAAGCCTAAGTGAGGTTTTTGTCTTACTTGTTTCATTAAGAAAGTTGCTTAAGTCACCCTGTCCTGTTAAAGCTAATGCTGTTGCCTTTTTATTGGAGACTCTAGCGCAGAGGGTGTCATAGCTGTGAAGGTAGTGCATTTGCTAATAAAGAATCCCATGTTGCAGTTTTTGGAATGTTTCAGCTGAAGTTTCCTAAAACAAAACTAACTCAGTTTATTACTTTTGGCCTGTTTAAACAACACTGATATAAATATAACTAGTACAAAAGCTTGGGTGTAGGCTAACTTATTTCTTAATATATTTAAAGACAAAAATGCAGCAGAATTTAAATTGCTCTTGTTTATAACTTCACTGTCAAAATCAAATGCTTTTAGTGTTAGCACTGTGTGCTTGTCCTTAATTTCCAAACTTCCTTCCGTTGGAATCCCAGTGTTTTATATGGAGAGGTGGGTAACCTGACCTTGCAGTGAGCCAGCCAAATGCATGTCTTCTTCATGGCTTACACAGGGCATGTCAGTTATGCGTTTTGCCACAGTTTGTAGCTTTAAACTGAGCAGCTGTTGCCTGGCTGTTAGTTTGAACAAGTGCAGCTTGCTGGCTTCGTGTAGTGTTGGAAGTGTCTGCTCTTCTGTCATTTCAGGAGGAATCTAAGATTCAATGGAAGAAATATTTGCTGGTAAGATTTTCATTTCTGTGCCCCAGAGTACACAGTTCTGATTATATGTAGGTAGTTAAAAAAGTAATAGTCTTATCTGCAGAGTTAGAAGTGGATTAGGTGGGAGGTTTCTAGTATAATGTCAGATCTGTAATAGCTACATTTACTGGCGGTCCTTTAAGGACACGACACTTAAAACTATTGCTATGTAGAAAATTAAGTAAAGATTTAATATAAACAATACAAAATGCAAAGTCTTTTGTCAGTCTTAAGTGTGTATTTTTATTTTAATATGTTTGAAATTTAATGTGATATAAATATAATGATTTAGTTATGCTTTGTATTAGTTTGGTTCACTTGTCAATTATTCTGATATCAAATTAAATTGTGAGACATTCCTTTGTTTCTTATTCTGCAAAATGAGTGACTGGTACTAAAAAACCTGGACCTAATACGAATGTCATATATAGTATCTTTTTTTACGTACTAAAACCAGGTAATTACTTTTGCAAATATAAACCTACTGCTGTTTTTTTCCTTGAACAAACTTTTGTTCATGGATCTTCAGTATGCAAATTTATAACTCGTAACCAGTTTGTGTTTTGTGGATTCTTGAGGCAGTTGTTTTTTTTCCTTTCTGAATGATGTGAGTCATAGCAGCATGTGAGAGCACTGTTTTGCTACTATTTGGTCATGAAGAAACACCTATGTGTATATATATATGTATAAATATATATATATTTTTTTTTAACCTGGCATATGTAACTTGCATGAATGTTGATAGCATTTAACTCCGTGAAAGAAATGTCTTTCATGTGTGAACCCAGCTAACCTGACTGTTAGCTATGAGACTGACATTCACCATTCAAAGACTTGGCACCTCATTGCAATAGAAAGATTGTACTAATTGTCAACACCTTTACTTCCACCTCAGTGATTTAGATTGCACTGGGGAGAAAAAAACAAACAAGTGAAACAAGAGGAACAGAACCTCCTCCCCAGAGAAGACAAAAAAAAAAACCCCAAACAAACCAAAAAACCCAACCCCACAAAAATAAAACAAAACAAAAACACCTCAACACCAAAACTAAGCCACAAAAACCCAATCACACAACACAACCCTCCCCACCTCTGCCATACACACAAAACCCCAAACCCAATCCTGATATCAAGTGTTAGTTGCAAAATAATAGTGGGTTTAATCCCTTTATTTGGTCATTGGTAACCATTCTCAGATGCCTAGTAATGTTGCAAGAGATAGAGGGAAAAATATCTTGGTTAATTTCACAAATGTTAAAATAATTCTTTCAGCTCAGACCCCACCTTTGATAAGTTCTTTTGTGTTTTAGCTTTGATTTGATGTAAAACAATGCAAACATTTTCTAGAAAATAAGCTGACATGAGAGTTTTTGTTAGTACCCAATTTTAGTTTTCATTTAAGAAGCTTCATACTGACATAGTTTTCTAGTGTTTAGTTATTCATTTTAGAAGTAATTGTTTTATACAAAAATGCACTGCTTCACATTTAAGTAGCTCTGAAATACATAAATTCCCAGTGATGTTTATCAAGCGCAAACTGAAAATCTTTTGCCCACAAAATACCAAAACAACAATAAAAGAACTAGAAATACAGTTTGATGATAAAAGTACCTTTAATTGCTTCTTAGGGATAATTTTAAGGGCTTTGCACAATCGTACAGCAATTAAATATTTTCATCCTTTATTTCCCATAGACTTGATGCAACAGGTTTCATGAATATTTTCTACTTATTTAAAATGAAGTGTTTGGATAGAGATGGAGATGTGGAGATCAATCTAATGCTGTTGTGTTAGGTTTCCCCTCTCTCCCTGCAGTCACATATTTTGGAGTAAAGCACAGATGCATACCTTTTGACTTAACCATATTGATAGTGGTGTCTTCTGAGAGCATTTTTATTTGGTGGAGGGGAAAGAAATCTCAATCTTGAAAAACTGTAGTTTAGATAATATCTTACTTTTGATGCAGAGATTTTATCCAAAGTTGTTTGCTTGTATTTGCTTGTTCAGAATTAAATTGCAAAGCTATGAAGAGAAAATTAGTATACCTAAAGGCATTAAAATACATGGTTTTGTTTGGTTGGATTTTTTTCCTACTACACTTTTTTGTAGGTTATAGAATATTTTGTACTATCTCCAACTATGGAATTGCAGCCACTGAAACTGTATTGAGACTTCTGCAAATCTCAGAAGGGCATAATGTGCCAAATGTCCAAGTTTATTTTCGTGTGCCCAGCCATCCTGAGCTGCATGAGGCCATGCTAGAATCTGTATGTTAAAGACTTGATGAATCTTTTGAGAGATCATTAACATATCATTTTCATCAGTGAATAAATTGAACAAAAATGGTGTTAACAAAAATCACAATAAAACATTATACTCTCAGTAATTGAAGCTAAGAAACAAGTACAGTAACTCATTTGTGTTTTAGAAGGTAAAGAAATGGTTAATGTGGTCTAAAAAGAAAGCTTTTGCTGCGTTTGCTGAGAAGAGTTGAATCATTGTATTTAGTTCTGGCTTTGTGAAAGTCTAGGCACTTTCTTGACTGAGAAAATGAAATTAATATTTTATGAACTCGTTTGTGGTGTCATACATTAAACCACCTTGAAATATTTTATAGTTATTATTTAACTTTCTTCAGTTTGGGAGATAAAATGAACCTTAACACCACAATTTTCGTCTACATTTCATGTCTTCATAATAAGCTATTCTGTAACTACTGTGAAATAGGAACTGAACTTGATCTTTTCTGTCTGCCACATCAGTAAAGGATTTGTGAATGTAAAACCTCCTAAAACTATCATCAAACTGTTCAAATATGTGCATGAAACACAAAAGAGGAAGGAAGAGGTGCTGCCTTCAGGTACTGGTTGTCTTGAAGCTAGTAGGATGATTTTGCATGCAAGCTTGGTGTTCAGGAGGAAAAAAATGTTAGGAATTTTCTACAGCCAAAAATAGAGCGAATTGCTTTAAAAAAGACAACAGGGGAAAAGTAAACTAGATTTTAAATTCTGCATGCAGAGATGCAGCTTGAACTGTGTCTGTAACTAGGATTTCTATGTACTTTGTCCAACAAACAAAACCAAACCCCAATATTTGCATAGTTTGGAAATTCACCACAATTTTTAATAAAGGAAACAAAATTGCTCTTTTCCCATTACTTCAGACTTCCACGATGAATGAAAGTTACAGGTATTTGTTTGATGGTAGATTTTCATTGTATTTTTATTTCTTAGTAATACCTAAAATAACAAAATGGATCGAGTCATGAAACTGACTAGTTTCTGATTCTAGTGGGCAGAAAATAATCACTTTTTATGTCAGTGTGGAAGGACTGGTGAGAAACAGTCTGCAAAAAGGCACTTGTTGGTTACAGTACATCACAAGCTATCTCTTTAAGTATTCTGATTTAGTGGGAGGTGAAAAAAAGTAGGTCATATATAAAAGCCATGCAGTAGTCTTCTCAGTCTTGTCATTGTTTACTGTCTAGCTTTGAGCAATTCAGGATGAAAATGATAAATGCCACATTGATAATAATTACTGTAAGGTGGAAGTAAGCAGTTGTCTTTTATATCTAGTGGGAGTGGGACAAAAAAAATGCATCTGGACAGCAAATGCCTCACCATATATATTGTAAAGGGGATTTAACAGAGGAGGGGTTCAGTCAAATTGAAGGTCTTCACTTAAAGAAAATGGACTCAGGAGGTGCTGCTTGGTGTAACTACCAGAACAAAAGCAGCAAAAATGGTGAGATAAGAGATGCATGTCTCTGAATACTGAGGAGCTACCTTCAGAAATATCCTAGGGAAAAGGGAAAGCTTGAGAGGAAAAAAAATGCAGTGATTGCATCAATGATGGCACATCAGATTTTGAGACAAACGGGCAACAAGAGAATGTTGCTTGGGAAATCAAGACAACTCGTAGAATTGCAAAGCCTAATGTCAATGGAGAACTCTTAACTGTAGTCTGTTGTCCTTGTAAGATGTCACTTAAACACCACTTGTCTCTATTTTAATCTCAGTAGCTGAAAAGGCCAACAGTGCTAATGTACAGCCTTTAGAACAAGCACTATCATCCATGTACACAGCTTTTTCCAGTGGTTAGTGGTGCTTGCAGTAAAGGAGGCTGCCTTATTTCTAATTTGTGTTTCTCTGTCAAGGCTAAGCCTTTTTAAATGATAGATCGAAGTCTTCAAAACCTGACATATTTCCCCTGTTGGAGGAATATTCTTGCAGGTCTACTACAGTCAAAACCTCTCAGTTCTAATTTTACTGAACTAAAGTTCTGATCTAAATCTCTTCCTCGAGGTCCCGTTGTTCTATCCTGGAGTAATTTTATAGCTGTCTACTGCATAGCTGTCTTTGAAAACATTGAAAGACAGTGCATTATTAGTGTCATCAGTGATTTATGTGGGAAAACTTGTTTCTGACATCTCCTTTTTTGCTACTTTGCCATCCTAAAAACTCACATAAAACATTTGAGTTTAGTGTCCTGCCTTATTTTTTTAGAGCTGTTGCCTTTAGAAAAGCAGGACTCCATTCCATACAAGATCTGCATTTCTTGTGTCTAGAGCAGTTCCTGTTTCAAATAAATCTTAAATTTGCACATATGGCTTGTTTTTTTCTTCATTATTATTGTGAAACTTAATTCTTAGCAAGGTAAGATACTAAACTACCATGTGCCTTATCTTCTTAATTGTTCTGTTTTCTCACTATGTGAACAATACTGTTGCCACAGTTGCCCCTAATTTAGTTTTAAACCTTAATATCAGTGCAGGTAGCAATGGCACCTCAGGGAAGGGAAAGAAAAGAGAACTGTGTATTTTAACTGTGTACTTTTAGTGAAGTAATTAGTTGTATTTGAAATCTTCAGATTAAAGGAGGTGCCTTAAAATCTGCGAAAGTAATCTCAGGTTTTGGATAGCAAAACCATTAATTTGAAAGTTTTCATATTAGAAAAGGACTGCAAACTACTTTTCTAGTATAATCTGCTAAAGCTAATGACAAAGACACAATTCATTAAGAAGTCTTGTGACTGTTTAGAAGAGCTTTTATGTAGTAAGTGTATTAATTCTGTGTAAACCGAATGGAATAAATACTTCCTTTTTTGTGAGATAACTAGTTGCAACAGTATAATACACACAGCTATGCTCTGTTTGCTTGAATGCAATCTTTAGTTTGCACTAATTCCCAAATGACATGAACTAAGCAAAAACAATTATAGAAAATAATTAGTCGCATCAGAATTTAGTCTAGCAGAACTATAGCACTTAACCAGTGAGACTAAGAGAGGTTCCATGAATAAATAAGTATTTAAAGCAATTATATTTGAGGTGGGAAGAAGTGATACTGAGACAAGTCATAGATGTTGGAATCTCTATTATGAAGTTAAAGTTGATTTAGTAGTTTGTAGAGTCTATTGTCCTACTTCTTTTGGCTTCCAGACATGTACACGAAACCTCTGAAATGGCCAAACATTTTTGAAGTATATTGCGTTCCTTTCAAATTCTTTCCCTGCTAAGCTTTAGGGCTTAAATTGGGAACATTTAATCAAGTGTTGTTGTTTTTACTGGATGTGACTTGGATTAATTCTATTCCAATAATCAGTAAGAATAATAACCAAAATACCTTATGCAGCAGATTTGCTTCCTTTAGTTTATGTAGAAAATCTGGTAGTATCTCCCATACTTCAGGTTGTCTTTTATATGAAGATTCAAAAGGCAAGAATAATTACTCAGACTCCACGCTCTTACTTAATTCTCATGTTATTTTTTGTCATAAGTTAAAATTAATGTCTCAGTTTGGCATCTGGTCTTTGTCTTACACTGCTAACATCAATGGCAGTTTTAGTATTTGCACTGAAGTCATGGTGAACATTCTTACAGTTTTTACCTTAAAGGATTATATTTAATGATTGTTTTGCAAAGTGAAACAATTTTCACAGAAATAGTTCTTTGAACCCTCAATAGTTAGTATTTGGCTAACTGGACAAGGTGGGAACAGACATTCTTCTTTATCCCATATCCTTGAAGGGTTTCTTGTGACATGTAATTTGGCCTTCAGGGTGAAACTGAAGTAAGGAAAATAATATTCCTTACAAAATTTATTTCTGAGGATCTTAAAGCAAAAAATGGAGTTTGGGGTTGGGTTTGTTGTTCAGCTGAAGAGCAAACTGCAGCCGGTCATTAACTAAATACAGGGACCCATTCCCAGAGGCTAGAAAGAAATGCTTCAAAGGTGAGGATCTGAAATATTTAAAACGTCTCTTGTTGCAGTTTTGCACTTATTTATGTGATAAATGCTGTATTTTACTGCAACTACAGGTTATATAGTCATTAAAATGTAAAAAGTGCTAATACAAAGAAATAAACTAGGAAGAATCGAGATCATGAGCCTCCATTTTAATGGGTACCTTTCTTTGTGTACATGTGATTTTTAACATCCTTGCTTTCCATAAGTGTATATGTATTTAAAAAAACGTTCTGTTCTCACAGATTTGTAACAGAGCGATTTTCTTCTTAAAGCAAACAAACAAACAAAAAACCTTAATTCCTATTTTATGTAAATGAAAAAAAAAAATAAGTCAATTTAATTTTTATCTGTAGGGATCAAAGTACCCAAACATTGGAACCTGATCTGAGGTTCTTGTGCTCTGTTTAAACACTGAATATTTCTCCATTGCACAGTTAACTCAAAGCTGTATGTGTTTTAGTTTAATTTTGTTCTGTCAGTGCACAGAAACTCCTAGTTTGATTTTGGACATGCTTTATATGAGTCTTTGTGGTCGAGGTTAAAAATTTGGTACTGCTTTAACTCAGGCAGTAACTTGTTCACTTTGCAGTGAGAATTGTGCAGTTCTTCTAGAACACTCTTATATTCCAAAGTAAACTCAAATCTTCCCTTTTAACTATTTCTTATGTAGTAGAATTTATCTGGTAATTTATTCATACATATATCTGTTGAACTTAACATTCCGTGTTTGATGCTATATTTCTGTCCAGTATTTTAAAGGTGTTGTTCAAATCAAGATTCTGGTCCACTTACCACTGTGACAACCTTCAGGAGAAAGACTTATGAAATGTGTATGGAAGTGGAATATTTTCAAAAAAACACCTCCAGGAGACTGGCAGAGGAGGATGTTCATTAGATGGGATTTCAATGCAGAGAATGATGAAAACCCTGAAAACACTTCAGCAGCCTTTCCGCATATCTGTTACAGTGATATAAAAGACTATTACAAGTCAGCCATTATTTCCCTTAGTTCCCTCACCTAGCCTTCCTGATAGTAGTTTTGTCTGAAGCAATAACATCTTGTGTCTGCTCTTGCACAGCACAGGCTACAGCATGCCGCAGCAAGACAGATTGCATGTTGGTATCAAAGAGCTTTTGAGATCCAGTTTTTGTCCAGCTGGTCAGACACTCGCAGTCTATCTACCCAATTTTTAATTAAATCTGCCTTCTTCTGACAGATAGGCTGAAGTCAGGATATAATTTTGTGAACTATAGCCATAGGTGAAGGTCTCCTAAAATAGCAGGGCCCAGATGGCCCATTGCCAAACGTGTAGACTGGAAGCAATAAGGCTGCTTTCTGACTAAATGTGTAGACAGTGGATGTCTTCAGATTTTTGGCAGTGCACGCTGTTGATTCATCTCTCCCTAATATCTATGAACATGTCTGTGTTCAGCCAGACTTTGCATAACACGAGGTGCCCTTTGTAGCTGAGGTGTCCGTTTGCTGCTGTGGTAGCCTCAGGATCATTTGTTAGGGCACCGCCTTCAAAGCCAAGTATTATTTCAGGTGCAGAAGAAATGTTTGCTGTCTGGGGTTAACCCACAATATCACACTGATTCTTGAACGGATATTCCAGAGGCATTGCTGGTCATCCTGTGTCTGCAGGAGGATGCAGTCCCAACTCTTTGCTAGTTGCCCTCAAATGGGAAATCAATTTCAAATGGAATAGATTTTATTCTGAGGTCAGCTACTGTTTTTGCAGTCAAAATTATCATGCTCCTACCTAAATTTTCCTCCCCCTGTGATTATACAACCAGAAGCAAAAGCAGTGGGTTCATTTATTATGGACAGATCTGTGACTGCTTTTATCAGCTGCAACCAATACTAGCCAAACTGCATATAGAGCAGGAAGTGGTTGGTTAAATGTGTTGGCAGCATATGGTAATCCAGAGACAAGCAGCCAAGTTCTTCTTTTGTGGACTGCAAAATATTTCCATGAATGACTCAAACTAGCGGAGAGGTAAAAGCCTTGGGATACGCTGCCAGAAATCTGAGTTGCAGTGTAGATGTAATTACCCAGAGCAGTGTTTATCTGTACCCTGGGGATGATGGGAGGCAGGCATGGCAGTCTCAGGTGTGGTGAAATCACGGTGGCTATTTAAATTTCTTCCATGTATTATGTCAGTGCTCATATATATGGTTTGCAGTCAGAATCTTCTGAACCCATTCACAGAGTTTAAATGGATTTTCAAGTTCACTAGGAACGTCTTGATAATTTAAAGCTAATATATTAATATATGCTTTGTGTTGATTTTCTTTACCTCAGCTTTAAAATCTGAATTGATGTTCCTCTATGCATAGATTTTACCCTGTGAGAGTACTTATCCACAACTTTTGCAGTAAAAAAACCCAAAAAATTCTTTCCCATGCTTATACATCTCAACTGTCCTCGTAGGTACCTAATTGGTTTAGTCTGTAGATTTGTTTCAAGTCAGAAATTATATAGGCAGGTTGTATCTCTAGCTAGAGAGTACTTTCCTTCTTATTTCCCACCCCCCCCTTAGAATTTCATTTGACTTAATGCTATAGCTGCAAAAGATAGACACATGGTTCAGAGCCTGGCTTTCAAAACTGAACTGTTTGCCATTTCCTACGTCAAGAAGTGTCTTTAGGAGTTAAGTATTTTTTGTTACAAGTAGTTAAAAGTGTTTTTTTGTTTACTGAACTCCCCTGTGCCTGTTAATTGTGATTTAATTGAACTCTACCTCATTACGATTGTTGCCTTAGGAAAAAAACACCCTTTCCAGAGACTTTGTAACTCTATTAATAAAAAAGAAACTCTCAGCCTTGGTAGAAATACCCATGTGTTATAATTTCATAGTGATCTGTGTCTAGCAAAATTCTGTTCTACAGGTGGTTTCTACCTGTTTTCCTTTGTACTGTAGAAACTATTGTTCTTTTTACCTGGCCCATTGTCATGTCTTGCTGCTGCTCCACCAAAGAAGATCACTTTCTCCAATTTCTTGCTATTACCATGATCAAATTTAACTCAAGGCAAATATTCTCAAACTAGCTGTGAAGTTTGCTCTTTCTATTTGAAACCTGAAAAAAATCTTGTGCTTGTATTACTACTTGGTATAGTAAAGGATTATTTTCCAAACAGACTTTGGCTAAATTCATCTTCTTTTCTTCAAGTTATCATCTGGCAGTCTTTCTCTGCTGAGAGTATTATCTTCTGCTTACTGCTGTTCAGGTCATACTGAACTCAAGTTTTATCTAGTACAAGTACCCTGTGACTCCTGAGCTCCCCTACTAGTAATTTACAAAGCGTGTTGATACACAGTTTTAAGAGGTAGTTTATATTGCTAGATTTAGAGATTTGGGGAGAGATCATGTGCATCTCCTGATTCTTTGATTGACTCAGGAGTAAATTTGAAGAAGAAATGGGATCTATTAATTTCAGCAATTTGCAATTTCTACAGTGAATTAAACTTGGAACTTCACACTGTTCTGTGGCAGGCTTCCCACAGAGTTCAATATCAGGCTCTTTGATACAGAAGTGAGTTGTTTGCAATCAGTATTGATAACAGTGAATTCATGGTCATTAAAAGAGAGAGAGAGAGATGTTTTTAATTCTGCACAAGAGGAACAGGAAATTAACAAAAACTTGTTGGCTTTGTTATTATGGGACTGAGATATGTCACATCCAAGGGACAGCAAAACAATGCTATTCCAGTTACACTAATGTGTATATGGAGCTGGTGTTCAGTTAAACTGTCATACATTCCATATGTGAGTGTCTTCCATTTAGGAAAGTATTTTACTGTGTTTTTCCTCTTCTATGAACAGAACACTTCTGTATAATAATATATATTGACATTTGTTCACCTGTGGCTCTCTTTTTGATTTTTTTTTCCCATGGACTGCTTTTATTTTTTCATTGTAAATGTAATCCTTCTGTTCTCTTAAAGCATACTAACAGTTTGGATGTCTGTAGCATGGCTTGTTAAAAAGATTTTTATTACAATTGATTTATTGCATTACCTTTTAATATTAGCTTAGAAGAACAGTATTTTTGTGTAATTTCAGTCACAGTGTAATTTCATGCAATTGAAGTCTGTTATAAAAGCAGCCGAGTTATAAGATGTTACAATAAGTTGAATAATTTTATTCTTACAGCTATTAAAATCTGTTTTCTGCTTTAGAGGACACAAGTTGTCAGCCCGCGGCTTGGATGGTAACACTCTGTGCTGGGTTAGGAACTGGCTGGAGGGCCGGACCCAGAGAGTGGTGTGAATGGTGCCACATCCAGCTGGCGGCCAGTCACTAGTGGTGTCCCTCAGGGATCAGTGCTGGGCCCCATCCTCTTTAACATCTTCATAGATGATCTGGATGAGGGCATCGAGTCAGTCATCAGCAAGTTTGCAGATGACACTAAGCTGGGGGCAGATGTGGCTAGGTTGGAGGGCAGAAGGGCTCTGCAGCGGGACCTTGACCGCCTGAACAGATGGGCAGAGGCCAATGGGATGGGGTTCAATAGCTCAAAGTGCAGGGTGCTGCACTTTGGCCACAACAACCCCATGCAGAGATACAGGCTGGGGTCGGAGTGGCTGGAGAGCAGCCAAACAGAGAGGGATCTGGGGGTGCTGATTGATACCCGCCTGAACATGAGCCAGCAGTGTGCCCAGGTGGCCAAGAGAGCCAGTGGCATCCTGGCCTGCATCAGGGATGGTGTGGTCAGCAGGAGCAGGGAGGTCATTCTGCCCCTGTACTCTGCACTGGTCAGACCACACCTCGAGTACTGCGTTCAGTTCTGGGCCCCCCAGTTTAGGAAGGACACTGAGATGCTTGAGCGTGTCCAGAGAAGGGCGATGAGGCTGGTGAGAGGCCTCGAGCACAAGCCCTACGAGGAGAGGCTTAGGGAGCTGGGGTTGTTTAGCCTGGAGAAGAGGAGGCTCAGGGGTGACCTTATTGCTGTCTACAACTACCTGAAGGGTGGTTGTGGCCAGGAGGAGGTTGCTCTCTTCTCTCAGGTGGCCAGCTCCAGAACAAGAGGACACAGCCTCAGGCTGCGCCAGGGGAAATTTAGGCTCGAGGTGAGGAGAAAGTTCTTCACTGAGAGAGTCATTGGGCACTGGAATGGGCTGCCTGGGGAGGTGGTGGAGTCGTCGTCCCTGGGGCAGTTCAAGGCAAGGTTGGATGTGGCACTTGGTGCCATGGTCTAGCCTTGGGCACTGTGGTAAAGGGTTGGACTTGATGATCTGTGAGGTCTCTTCCAACCTTGGTGATACTGTGATACTGTGAAGTTTGTCATAAGCACAGAATCTTAACTCTGTAGCCTTCTAGAGAGTGAGCACTTTTTTAATGGATTGTAACATTCAATTTACTGCTTTCAAACTGTTGGGTTTTGAATATATAGAGAAAATACCCCTCAAAGTAAGTGTAGAAAGAATGGCAGCCTAGAAGAAAAACCTAAGATGCAAATCTAGTTTTGTTAATTTGCCATTCAAACTTTGTTTAAAATAATTTTTCATCTTTTTTACACTTTTAGTATTTTGAAATTGTGCTCATTTAAAAAACGTGGTGCCTTTTCCCTGGTTGTACTCCCATATGCATAGCACATTCCTATAAGTACCATGGCTTCGACCGCTGTTCTTGCTTGGTGCCAATTCACATGGAAAACAATGTATCAAACCACAAATTGCATGGTTGGCAACTAATAATTTTACTCAGGATTAGCACTTTTGACATTGGTCTGATTACAGTTGGGGCTGTGTTTGTTTTTCCTTCTGTCTTTGTATGAATTCCACTTACCTCACTCAAACTGAACCCTCAAATTCTGCTTAGAGAAAATCAACAACGGCAGCCTGACTTTTGTATTGTGTTGTGTGTTGATTAATTATCTGTGTGCATCATGAAATAAAATGTAATTTATAAGTTTAACTTTACAAGAAATAAGGTAAATGTCCAGATAATTTTGCTATTGTTAGGGCTTATGTCACACAATTACTGTGTTTAGTAGAACATACACATGTGAAAAAAATTGGAATGATTACAGGCGATTAAGATTAGACTTTTAACATATTTTTCATGGTTCATAAAGGTTTCATTGCATTTTGCTTTGAAGCCAGCTCTTTGGTTTTTCATATTTTAAAAAAGTGAATTGACCTCTTTCTTATAAACATAGTAAAGTTCAATAGAGACACCCACCAGAGAAAACCTCTTTTTTTTCAAGACTGTAGAAACATTTTTGTATGCATACACAAAAACACACACAGAGCTTTTACATAGTTACATACTTTAAATTTACTTTTCAATTTGGCTTTTGTAGAGCCTGTAAATATACAAGATGTATGAGAATTCTGTTTTATAGTAATAAAGCCTGTGTCAATTTGAAGTTAATCTGTTGATAGAAAAGCTCCTTACTAAATATTGCAGATTGGGTTTTTTTTCAACATTCTTTTAGTGTTTATGATGAGTCTATGCTGAGTAATGTCCATTCTGTGTTTATTCTCCCATTCCTAAATAGATTATTCTGTTGTTAGAGAAGATGAGACCTTCTTGTTCCCATATGTATCAGCAATGATTAAGTCAAACCATTGAGTCTGTTTTCTTAAAGCTAGGCAGAGGTTATCTTGTTTTGATTAATAAAAACAGTGTTTGCTGTGTAAAAGATTATCTACTTCAGCTGTTTATCAGGATAAGCAAAGCTATCAGTTCCAGCTTTGGACAACTTGCAAATGAATGGTCAGGTTCCTAATTTTCCTCTTAGTGCTAACTTGTGGTAGAGTACAAAGGATTATACCATTTGCTGCAGCAGCAGCAGCAACTAGTTTTAGTGAGGATTGTATCTTGCCTTAACTCTTAGAAAATCTGAGAATTTGGCTTGAAAGCAGTTCCATTGTGGAAGTTAACCTAAGGACCTGGTCTTTCTTTGAAGCATAGAAAGATATGATCTATTTCCTGAAGAACATAAGCCGACAACAGAAAGTTGGAAGACATGTGGATGAAACTGAGCTTTATAGCCTAAATAGAGAAGTGGAGATCAGTTCTTTGCATGAAAAATAATAAAAGTCTTTGACAAAAGAGACAGCCAAAAAGTAATCCAGAAAAAACCCACTACTTTTAGTACAGAAATATAAAAAGAGAGAAAGAAAATGAAGCAAACTTTTGTTCTGAGTGTAAATCATGGAAGGTGGTGATGCTTAGAATGAGGATCCAGGATTTTCTGTGATAAAACACAGATGACTGGAATTAGGAAAGAGAAAAATCAGAATCTGAAATAAAAAAATGTCAACAACCAAGATTTGAAAATATGTAAATTATGAATGAAAGAATTATAGATGTATAAACAGTCAGTAGAAACAAGTCATGTTTCTACTTCTTCATTATTTATATCCATACTTCAGCTGTATGCCTTTATAACTGCTTGGCCTGTGCACATCTCATAGGTTATCAGCTGTGCTCTTGCTGCTGCAGTTTGTTCTGTGGATGCTTGCATAAAATATGCAGCAGTTGTGTAGTTTAATGGAGAATTGAGAAATGCCAGTTTGAAATTCAGAGTTTTTTTTAGTCATGAAGAATTTTATACATTTTCTTTTTCCAAATCCAGCAATGCCAGTGGTTGATCTTGTTTAGCCTATGACTTCAGTCACCTTGGCATAGTTTCGACAAGAAGGTTTTCTTTTTTACAGCCTCATTTTTTGTGTTGGAATGAAGCTGGCTTGTGAAGCCTTTGTTACAGAACATAGTGGTTTCATTAAAAGCAGTTTTGTTAAAGGCTTTCAAAATCCTCACATTAGCTTTCTGCTGGACTTGATCAATGGGCAGTTAGTCTAGTGAAATATAATTCAAGTGAGATATTCTCAGTAGTTTCTGACAGTCTGGAGATGCACTGTGGAACTACCTTCTCACCTCTGATCACTTCAGTGTGTTGAGCCTTGTTCTGAGATGTGAGAGGCTGTACTAAGTGGAGCCTGAATGTCATGCATGGGAGGGTCAGCAAGACAGTGTGAGGGAGTAAGATGTTTGTGTCATGCCTTCTGTATCCTCTTTTGTCTGAGATAACACTGGCTGTGACAGTGGCAATTTGGTCTGTATATGCAAATCAGTATGCAAGTATATAATCCCTGAAGTATAAAATGAATGTTTTGAATTTTTAAAATTTTGGTATAAAACTTCTGTTGCAATGTAAAGAACGATGCAAATGAGCTTTTTCTTACAAAATCCTATAGAATTTTTCTGCACAGATAGAAATAGGAAACAAAATTACCTTGTGTAAAAGGAGACAAGACTAAAAGGAAGCCCAGAATCTCTCTGCGCTTCACAGTAGGCTGCCCAGGAAGATGATAGAGGAACCATCCCTGGAGGTATTCAAAAGATGTGTAGCCATGGTAGTGTTAGGTCAATGGTTTGACTCAATGATCTTAGAGGTCTTTTCCAACCAAAATGATTCTATGATTATATGAATATAGGATCAGCATAGAGTCATGGAATCAACCAGGTTGGAAAAGACCTCCAAGATCATCCAGTCCAACCTAGCACCCAGCCCTATACAGTCAACTAGAGCATGGCACTAAGTGCCTCATCCAGTCTTTTCTTGAACACCTCCAGGGACAACAGCTCCACCACCTCCCTGGGCAGCCCAGTCCAATGCCAATCACTCTCTCTGGGAAGAACTTCCTCCTAACATCCAGCCTATACTTCCCCTGGCACTACTTGAGACTGTGTCCCCTTGTTCTATTGGCGGTTGTCTGGGAGAAGAGACCAACGCCCACCTGGCTACAACCTCCCTCCAGGTAGTTGTAGACAGCAATGAGGTCCCCCTCTGAGCCTCCTCTTCTCCAGGCTCAACAACCCCAGCTCCCTCAGCCTCTCCTCATAGGGTTTGTGTTCCAGGCCTTTCACCAGCTTTGTTGCCCTTCTCTGGACACGTTTCAGTATCTCAACATCTCTCTTGAATTGAGGGGCCCAGAACTGGACACAGTACTCAAGGTGTGGCCTGACCAGTGTTGAGTACAGGGGAAGAATAACCTCCCTTGTCCTACTGGCCACACTATTCCTGATGCAGGCCAGGATGCCATTGGCTCTCTTGGCCACCTGGGCACGCTGCTGGCTCAGGTTCTGCTACTATCTACCAGTACCCCCAGGTCCCTTTCTTCCTGGATGCTCTCCAGCCACTCTGTCCCCAGCCTGTAGCGTTGCTTGGCCTTGTTAAATCTCATCCCATTGGCCTCTGCCAACCCATCCAGCCTGTCCAGGTCCCTCTGCAGGGCCCTCCTATCTTTCAACAGATCAACACCTGCTCCTAGCTTGGTGTCATCTGCAAACTTACTGATGATGGACTCAATCCCCTCATCCAGATCATCAATAGAATCATAGAATCATAGAATCAACCAGGTTGGAAGAGACCTCCAAGATCATCCAGTCCAACCTAGCACCCAGCCCTATCCAATCAACTAGACCATGGCACTAAGTGCCTTATCCAGGCTTTTCTTGAAGACCCCCAGGGCCTGTGCCTCCACCACCTCCCTGGGCAGCCCATTCCAATGGGAAATCACTCTCTCTGTGAAGAACTTCTTCCTAATATCCAGCCTATACCTACCCTGGCACAACTTGAGACTGTGTCCCCTACAACTTGAGACTGTGTCCCCTAATAAAGATGTTGAACAGGACTGGGCCCAGCACTGACCTCTGGGGAACACCACTAGTGACATGTCAACATGGTTTTCTTAACTGTCTTTTTTCCCCTGGTTTTCATTGCAGCAGTTTGTTACAGAGATACCTGCAGGTACTGTACGTCAGTACCTTGCTGTCCTTGAAGTTATACCTGATTCCCACTATGTAGCCAGGATATTGCCTGTTACAAATAAAGTCCTTTACTTTTTTCCTTGCTAGTCTACATGCAGAAATGATTTCTCTGGCTCTTTCAGAGGCCTTTAATGTATTTGAAAAATGCTGGACGGGTTCTGTTATGTCAAAGGCTATATTTAGGACTGCTGTAATTTGACTTTCAGCAGAATGTATTAAGAAAAAGTAGTTTTATGTCTTTTTAATTTCCACTGATTGGTAATAGAGTCCACATAAGATAAATGTAACGAGGGGAACCTCATGTATCATATTTTATGTTTATTATAAGAAAATGAATTGTAATCTGTCATTATGAACTTGGATTAGTTTTAGAGACCAGAAGGGATATTTGGTTACTCTATGAAAAGAGAGTTTATTGATATTAAAGAAAGGAAGTAAAAGATACATCTGGAGTGTAACAACATTTTTGCGCCATGAGTGCAAAAAAACTCTAAAGATACTTCATGAAGCAATGCAAAAAAATAAACTTTTCCTGGGAAGGAAGAGGAGTACAGAATAAACTACTATGACTGTTTATACATTTAAGTAATTCTTGAAAAATTATTGTTCAGAGAACCCATTCTAAACTTACTTAGAAGGCTCATACTCACTGTTTTGGAATCATCATGTTAATCTTTCAGGCTTCCTATATGATCTTACGAAGCCTAGATTCTTCCTTCTTAGGAAAAGTTTTATTTTCCAAGGAACATCACTGCTAGGGTATTCTAAAACTACCATGATTGTTTTGTAATCACAGATTAAAACCATGCATACACCCAATACATGCATTCTCCCGAAGAAATGAAACATACTTTCTAACTTTGGGCATTTTTGTTTCACAGTGTGGTGAGACCAGACCAACTGTATCTTAGACCATGAGGAATATGAAGAAAAATGCTGAGCCATGTGGGGTTTAGGTGGTCATTATACATTATAATTTGTGACAGTAGAATTTTAATGCACCAGTCAAGGCTTCAAAGCCCTCCGTACTGTGGATGCTAAAGTGGAGGCAAAACAGAGCCACACTCTATTGAGATGATCCATTTGCTAGCAAAAACTGCAGGTGGCTGAAGCAGACATTTAGCTAAGCCAGGAAGCACAGTGTGGCAGGTAGTTCAACAATCTCAGAAGCCCCAGTTATCTAGCCAGTACCAGATCCAGAGACAGACAGAAAGACTCCAACTAGCAGAACTTATTAGGTTGTTTAAATACAGTTAGCATTTAGTGTACTGCTGCATAAATGAATGGACATTTCAACAAAACAAAAAGAACATGTTAACATGCTTTTGCACAGCCCACTCCAGGAGTGAATAATAACAACTTAATAACTTTTGAATTTGTTTTGTTTCAGAACGTCAAGCGTGTACATCTATGGCTGGCTCCAGCATCCTTCCCTCCAACGTGGCTGGTATCAGCAAAGAGCTGATCGAACTGCAGCACCTCATCCAGTTCCCTGAGGAGGTTGCCAGCATTCTGACCGAGCAGGAGCAGGAGCTCTACCGGAAAGTCTTACCCATTGACTACCTCTGCTTTTTAACCAAGGATTTGAGCAATGCTGAATGTCAAAGCAAGCTGCCATCTCTTAAGTCATCCATATCTGCTACTATTCTTTCTTCCTGTAGTGGGGAACAGAATGCCGTAGAAGATCTTGTGACAAGGTTTAATGAGGTAAGACAAAACTTTAAGTCACTTTTCATAAGGGTTACTACCTAATTTGTGAGTTAGTTGTTTCATTTATCTCTCAGAGATGAATTTAACTGTAATGGCAAATTTTCAAATCCTAAGTTAAGATGACCACAGGATTTAGCTATATAGCTTCCACTGAATTTAATAGGAGTTGTGTGACAGATTTGCTTGGTGATTTTGGAGAACTACAACCTAAGGTTTTTCTGCATTAAAAAAATTGCAAACTTGTATTTCTTTGTAGTTATGCAGACAGTATGGGGTATACTTTCAGTCAATTTGTTACTTTGTTCAGGATCTGGAGTTGTATTTGTTTCTTTTGGATTTTGGTAGACTAAGCACAATCCTAGGAGTCAGTGTACAAGAATTATAAACTAGAAATGTCTGCATGCTGTACAATATAAGTGCACTATTTATTTATTTAATCAGCATGTGTGTCTTGAATATTGTTATACAAAGAAGTGTCATTTGATGTGGCATGTTTCCATAAGCTGAATCATGAGTTCTGTACTAAAATTTTACTTTAAGAAGATAATCTTCTGATGACTTTAATAGAAAATTGATCAAGGATTGAGAAAACTGTTTTAAAAAAAAATCTACCACCAAAACCCAACCCACCACAAAAGAAGCAAAACTCCTAAATAAAATCTCATGATTTAGCTGCAGAAAAATCGAACCATTTCTTCCTTCTTTTTTTTTTTTTCTCTATATGTTAACAGTTTCTAGGTTCACAGAAGTGAAATGAAATTAAGACAGTCTTTAATAACGCTCTTTGAAAACAAATATTCACTGCATTCCAGTGCTTTAATAAGAGATGGAAATTGTGCAAAAAGATGCCACAAAATTAAGTAGATAAAGCAGAATATGTGTTAAGCCCCCATGAAATTGCTGCTGCTCCTGGGCAGATATGAATCAGTGGCTCAGTGTTTAGCACGCTTCAAAGTTTCCCTTTTTCTTGCATGCCGTTGAGATTTAGGGGGTGAAATAGTATAAATATGTTGGCTTTTTAAATCTAATTCTATTATGAGAAATTCAATAAAAGTTGCTAGTACAATATTCAGTCTTTAGACAAAGATTGTAAATGGTTTAAATTAGCTCTAGTTACTATATTTAGGAGAACACTGTGGCTGGTGCATAGCTGGAGAGCAATTCAGCTGCTAACGCAGCTCCGTTCCTCCTTCCTGTGGCCTTTTTCTCTTGGAGTGATCACCATAGCGAAGGTAGTGGGAAGAAGATGAAGTGGTCAAGCTCCAATGACTTGGTGAGGCACAGTTCCAGAGCAGTTTCTCAGGACATTGTGTGTGACCATCATGTGTTCTGACACTGAACAGTCACAGGATTGAAAAACAAGTAGGTAGTGAAGAAGGTTTCTCATAAATGATTGAGGCTGTTCCATATCAATGAGAATTTTAACACTGAAGTTGCTTTTTGGTAAAACAGACAGTGTTGTCTTTTAGTGTTAGAGGTTTTTGAGTTTACAATTTCTGTAGTCCAGCATTGCTTGTTTGGTGGTGCAACAGGATATTTTTTTATATAATTTGAATTAATTCCTAAATATCCAGTGCAGAAATATAATTTTTAATGCAATGAATTCTTTTCAATATAGTCTGGAATAACTTTTTTGAAACATAGATGTTATATGTTTAAATGGAGTTATTGTACAATATTTATCTCTTGTAATACATCACTGTTTTGCTATCTGCTTTATCTTATGGTGGAACATATCAGTCACTGGAGCCAATCACAAGCATGAACTTTCAAAGTCTCTTTGCTTTTAAATGGCAACAAAATTCTTGTGCAAAGAGTCATGCTTTTGTTGGCAAAAATCAGTGAGCCCTTGCTGATCTTTTTTGGCATTGCCTATAGAAATACTGAAATATGTTTATAATGTCAGAACCTGGAATGACTTTTAGGATGACAGGCTTCTGATATGTAATGGGAAAAAAAATAATTTCATGCCATCACTCTGTAAAATAATCAATTATATAGAGGATATTTTGGTGAAGAAGTAGGCTTTTTAGTATTTTTTTCTGACACTATGTATTAATGAGGAATGCTTTATAACACTTATTTATAACGACAGTCAATAACTGCTGTTTTGTGATGTGAAGGAACTTCTTTAAAACAAGAAAATCTGACATTCTCATGGAAACTGTAATGAAGGCTTCAATTTAAGATTTAAATCTCTTATAAAAATTGAATTTAAGTGGAAGTAGGGGAAAATGTGGTCTTATTGACAGAAATGATGCTAGTATTATTTACTGTTTAAATTCTAATAACTCTCAGAAACTCCCATTCATGATAAAAGTTTTGCAAACTCCCATTGACTGCAGAGTGTAAGGTCAACCAGTAGACACTGGGAAGCATCCCATGCTTCCCTTACATTGTGAATATGTTTGCTGTTACAAAACTCTTGTTTTCTAGATGTGAATGATTGAAGTATTGTTACTACTGAGATACATAGAGTATGAAGATCTCCTGATAATTTGTTTAAAACTTTCTATTTACTGTCGGTTAGTGTTCATTTAATAGAAATGACAGTGTGTAGATATCAGCAGAGTCTAAAAGGTATAGGAAAGTCTTAAACAGGAGAAAACACTTGTGTGGTCAGCCTTGAGAGTTTGATATGGAAATGGACTGTGAAGAATTACAGAATTGAATCAGAAATCAGCTGCTCTCTGCAGTAGGTGAAGAAAATTAACATGGCTGGATGTGCAATAACAAACTGCTGCTCTTTTCCCTGCTCAATTCTCATTTGTGAGAAAGTGTCATAGTGGGTGTACTGTCTAATGTAGGTGAGCCTCAGTAATATCTTTTGACTCAAAATACTGAAAGGGGGTGAGTGATCACATTAATGTTTATGATCCATCAGGAGCATTTCCTAAGTTTTGTTTCCTGTAGAAAAGCAGGATGGCAGTAGCTAGAGCTTTTACCAACTACGGTGTTTCATTCTATCTGTAGCTTGTTTTAACATCCTGAGAGTCTTCTTACAAGAATATTTCTGAAAATTCTGCCCCTGTACTCTGCACTGGTTAGACCACACCTTGAGTACTGTGTTCAGTTCTGGGCCCCTCAGTTTAGGAAGGACATCGAGATGCTTGAGCGTGTCCAGAGAAGGGCAACGAGGCTGGTGAGAGGCCTTGAGCACAAGCCCTACGAGGAGAGGCTGAGGGAGCTGGGATTGTTTAGCTTGGAGAAGAGGAGGCTCAGGGGTGACCTTATTGCTGTCTACAACTACCTGAGGGGTGGTTGCGGCCAGGAGGAGGTTGCTCTCTTCTCTCAGGTGGCCAGCACCAGAACGAGAGGACACAGCCTCAGGCTGCGCCAGGGGAGATTTAGGCTGGAGGTGAGGAGAAAGTTCTTCCCTGAGAGAGTCATTGGACACTGGAATGGGCTGCCCGGGGAGGTGGTGGAGTCGCCGTCCCTGGGGCAGTTCAAGGCAAGGTTGGACATGGCACTTGGTGCCATGGTCTAGCCTTGAGCTCTGTGGTAAAGGATTGGACTTGATGATCTGTGAGGTCTCTTCCAACCTTGGTGATACTGTGATACTGTGATAACAGGGCAAAAACATTTTTGTCAGATACCTGCTCTGAGATCATAGTGTTGTAAGCCTGATGAAAGGAGCTGAAAAGTGTGAAAACGACTTAAAAAGAGAGAAAATAAGAATTATATAGCGTGAAGTCTGCACCACAATTAACTTAGCACTCAAGGAGAAAAGCTGTAGATGTGCCTTAGGCCAGAAGGTCTTTGCACTGAAATGGGATTTGTGAGCCCATTCCTTGACAAAGGTTGAATAGGCTTTTGGCCAACCAGGCAGTAACCAGTATCTTAGTGTTCTGGAGTGACTGTGCACAACATAAGCAGTTAGGTGGTATACAGTTAATTTGTGGGCCTGCCTTGATTGAATTAATTTATTTATGAAAAAGAATCTCTGCTCCTTCTTTAAAGGCAAGATAAGCAACTAAAACTTTAGGGAGAGCTCCTTTGTTAGTGTCTTTGTGGCAAGGTTTTCACCTCCTGTTTACACACAGATCAACAGATTGTAATGGGTTGGAAGGGACCCTTAAAGGAACACCTCCAACTAGATCAGGCTGCCCAGTGCCGCATCCAGTCTGATCTTGAATATCTCCAGGGATAGTTCCTCAACCGCATCTCTGGGCAGCCAGTTGCAGTATTTTACCACTCTAACTGTAAAGAACTTCTTCCTAATGTCCAACCTAAATCTACCCTGCTCCAATTTAAAACCATTGCCCCCATCCTGTTGTTGCATGCCCTTCTTATACAGTCCTTCCCCAGCCTTCTTGTAGGCCCCCTTCATATGCTGAAATGTAGATCTAAGGTCTCCCCAGAGCCTTCTCTTCTCCAAGCTGGACAGCCTCAGTTCTTTCAGCCTGTTTTACACCTTGCATAAAAAAGCACACAATTGATTTTTAACGTGTGACAATGTAGACTTGGCTGTCTTAATGTCACTGTCTGCTACAGGTGTCGGTGGACTGAGTCATCTGTGTTGTGGAAGAGATGCAATTTTTTTGCCTCTGAGACCAGTAATAGCTGCACACCTTACCTTGTTTTATATGCATTTAGTGAGCACTTTGTCCTTAAATTCATGGGTACAGCAAGGAACTCTACTACAGATGGAGATACCTTAATTTATTACAGGTGCTAGATGAAACTAATAACTGAGTGGCTTTTTTCCCCTGATATATAAGGAACTTCAAAAAATGAAAAATGAAGATTTGAGAGATGGATTACCTTTATTGTCATTCATGAAAGGTGGAAATTATAGCTCTAGATCCTCTTAATACATCTTTTTCTTTTCACTGTGAATAATGGTATGGAAAAAATGGTAGTAGAGACATGAAAGATGGATAACATGGATTAAAGCTACTGTCAAGTGCTCCACAAATAGTAGCACAAACATACAGCTGGTGAATCCTGTGCTACTAAGACCGGAAAACAGAAGCTGCCCTTGTTTAAGAGAGTGTGGCTCAAACCTGACATGCAGTTACTAGAACAGACTCAGGCATTATATATTGCCATGTGTCTTTTCTTATTATTATGAGTTTCCAAGTATCAGTTTATGACCTACTGTACTAATTGAAGTGGCTGCCATGACAAGGAAATTGAACACCCAATGACTTGCTTCAAAGTACGTTGTGTGGAAGTTCAGTCATGAGTAATCTGCTGGAACCCCATAAAATGTGATGGAATGCATTCTTGGGTTGTATTTCATTTGTATTTTAAAGGTTTTGGGTCATTCTAGCTTTCAGGTCTGTACAGAAATTCACAGAGAAATAAAATATTCCTAGGAAGATAATCTTACAGTCTGATAGTGTTGCAGTTGCAGGATGAAGTTTTCAGACAGGCAGACATTCATGTGACATATAGCCCAGTCACTAAAGATTTGAAATGTTTACATATATAAATGTGGGTTTTTTCAGGTTTCACTTGCCTAGAGGTACTATAGAAAGGTGACAGTCACGGTGGAGATTGTCACTGAAGTTTAAATAACTTCTAGAAAGCCTGGTTACTACTGTTTAAGAACTAATTCATTAAATTAAAGTTAAATTAAAAAATAACAAAAGAGTTAGAGAACTTTTCACCAAGTGGAGTAGACAAAGAAAGCTTGAAAAAGGAAAAGTTAAACATGGTGAATCACCACAGAGAGGTGATAGATGCAGACTGAATCACTGTTGTACTATGATGCAGAAGAAATACAGACTATTGTGTAATAATGATCAAGTATTTAATGAGGATGAATGGATTTGAAATACTTGTATCTCAAAATTAATTAAAATAAACAAAAAGGTTTGTCTGCATAAGAGGAAATATTTCTTGCTTGGTCTGCAGTTAGCTAGTGCTAATTCTGCTGTAAGGAACAGATCTGATGCATCACTTTGTTTGGAATAATACAATGTAAGAGTGTGGTATCAAAACACTGCAAACCAAACCAGGAAGAAGCAGAGAAAGTTATACTTCACTCGTCTGCATCTACAGTTCTTTTTAGACATCTAAATGTAGCCAAAATTAGAACTTTATTTATTAGAAGTGTTCTTTTACAATGATATGATTAAAACTCTTTTTTTAAAAGTTGTTTCTTAATCCTGAAGTTTAGATCGTGTTTAACAAATACATAAAGTGCAAATATAAAGTACAAATCACTAAAAGGAACAAGTTTAAATGCAAGACCACAGATAAATTCTGTACTCTGTAGAATACTTAAAAAAAATTATTTGTAATATTTCACAAGATATTTAACGGAGAAGCTGAAAACATGGAAAGTAATTTTGCATTTTAATTAATGTATTGTAGGAAAGTTAGGCACTAGGATGAATGGATCTTGTTGGTTTTCCTTTTATTTTCTCTTTTTCTCTTACTTTCTTCCTGTGGCTGCCTGAGATTTCAAATGATCTCATAGAAGGAGAATGACATTTCTGTCATTTTAACCTATTTGACCTGAAGTCCTCTTTGTGTTACACAGCTTGTTCCTATGGACTGTTTATTTCCTTATCTGTTACTATCAGCATTTCCATAATTTCTTTATAAATGCCTTGAAGAAAGCATTACTTCAGGTACTCTGAATGCATTTGGTTTGAATTTTCAGTAGCAGGTGACTAAATAAGATCTTTTATTAAATAAGTTTGATAGAATAATCTGAATTTGTGGCAACTTTGGGTTTATTGCCAAAAGATGGTACAGGAAGCCTTCTTTAAAATTATGACTTTTCCTGTGTTCATAGCAAGTGTGTAACTCCAAACTTGAAAGTGTTGCAATATAGGAACTAACATCTTTAAATCTTTTTCAGGTAGTAAAGAATCTCTCTGTATGTTTCAATGATGTATATCATCCCTATAAGGATAAGTATATTGCTAAGCCAGTTGTATTTGAGAATAAAAAAGTGAGTCTCTTACAAGTGCCAGTTTGTAGCATGTAACTTTAATTCAGTAATTAATTCAGATTTAGAGCAGTGGAAGAAGCAAGCCTGCCTGTAGATATTTAAAATAGTCTTAAATGGTTTAGCCTTTTCTTTTTGTCTTTTACTAACTCTGCTAGAAGAATTTAAAGCTACATTATAGTCTGTGCCACATGTACACAGACAATTAGGCAGTATTTTGCTATTTGGTTTTTATTTATCATTAAGATTTTTGGCTACGTGTGTTTCAGTATCACCAATCATAAATACAGCCCGTAGCCTTATGGAGTTTGATTAAAACTGTAGTTACATGATAGTGGAGACATGGGCACAATATGTACTCGTCAGTAAGGCAGCTGGTATTTCATTTGCTTCTAATAATATCAAATTGATCACAGAGAACTGTCACAGTGAAGCAGTGGATCAAGCTATTAACAGATATTCTTTCCTCTTCCTAAGTGTAATTAAAAGGTGGTTCTTAATTAGTGGCTAGTGTGGGAGGAGGAGAGTGGAATATCATAACATCTACCTTTGCTAAACTTTTGGCTTTAGGATTCTCTAAGACTCTGCACATGATAATAATAGTAGTAATGGATTTTTTTTTCCCTGTGCTGGTAAAGCACTGAGTACCAGAAGTTTCATTTTCATGGATGTATGAAGGCTGTGGGAGGAAGCTGTTAAAAATATTCTGCAGAGTTAACAGAGTCCAGGTAGCTGGAAGGAGATTAGGAAAATAATATCTAAGTGTGTTTTAGACCCTGAGAACTATAACAACATACTTTTATCGGTCACCTCTCGTTGTTGTGTACTGTGCCTTTCATCATTTAGTTCTGTTCTGTGATTCCTGCATGAACTTGCCCTGCTTAAAGCTTTACCTTGAGTGTTGTGTGGTCCTTCGTTGCTATCGTACCTTTATGGTATGCCACAGTCTTCCTGGGCACCTGTTTGTTTTTCTGTGTCTTCACCCTTCTAGACTCTTGCATGTTTGTGGCTTTTACTCCCAGCCACTCTTCTGCCTCCCTCCAGCAAGGCAACCACAGAAATGCAAGTTCAATGTACATGTTGTAAACAGTTATGTTTATATAAACATTTAAAATTATGTCAAACATTGCTTAATGTAAACATGGAAAGAGTCTCTTGTAACGTGATCTTTCTAGCCACAACTTCAAGTAAAAGCAAAGCAATGGAAACATAAAACAGTTGGTGGTATCTTAGATTGAAAGTTGCCCCAGACTGCAAGATCATTCAAACAGCCTTCTGAATGTAGTCCAACAAAGAAATCCACGTAACATGATTTTTTTGGACGTCACTGAAAAAGGACATAGGAAGGAAAAGAATACTCCAGCATAGCACTGAAAGGAGGTTGTAGCCAGGTGGGGGTTGGTTGGTCTTTTCTCTCAGGCAGCCAGTGACAGAACGAGGGGACAAGTCTCAAGCTGCGCCAGGGGAGGTTTAGGCTGGTTATTAGGAAGAAATTCTTTGCAGAAAGGGTGACTGGTATTGGAACAGGCTGCTCAGGGAGGTGGTGGAGTCACCCTCCCTGGAAGTGTTTAGAAAGAGACTGGATGTGGCACTTGTTGCCATGGTTGAGTTGATTAGATAGTGTTGGGTGATAGCTTGGACTTGATGATCTCAAAGGTCTTTTCCAACCTGTGATTCTGTGGAGTAGTGAGGCATCATCATTCACTAAGCCATTCTTACAAACAGTGAAGGTAATTAAAAATACAGCTGACTGACCATAGCTTTATTTGCAGTGGTTGAAAATTTTAAATTTTCTTCATTGTTCATTCAAAACAGAAATTTAAACCCTCAATACCAAAACAGAGGTGTAGCGTTTTAGTGAAATAACAGCATATAAATAAATACTGCACTTTGTCTCTTAGTTCAGCATTTATTTTTTTGCAATGCTTAAATGGGTTTTCATAATACTTTTTAAAAGATTATGTTTGTACAAATATCAAACTCTTTCCAGTCCTTGTTTGGAAGAGTGTTTAATCAGATTTAAGATGGTAAATGTTCATTGTAAGGTTATATAATTTCACTCAGACATTTGAAGTGAACCATCTGTTCATAAGATAGATGCAATGTTAAATGCTCAGATTTTTAAATTGCATCTAAAAGTTATGCTGAATATTATACTAGAAGTCCAGACATTTTAATAACAGAAATTTACTGAGAGTCTTGTAAAGCAAATCAAATCCGTGTTATAAACTGTGATCCTTACACCCATTGGGATGCACTGGTAGTTTTGTGTGGAGTTAGCAGGAAATGCAAAGGAAGTCTGTGTAGCCAGCTAATAGTGGTATGCTTTCATACTGATCATGTTTTGGAAAGCCTCATAGATTTGAATCTGCTTCTTAGAGTTATATAGGAGTAACATCCTTCAACAACACTTTTACTTTGTGGAAAGACTTGTAGTGTTGTGAAAAGTAGATTTAGGGTTTCTTGGTGTTTGGGTTTTTTGTTTTGTTTTGTTTTGTTCTGTTTTGAAGTGGGAGAAATCAGAATGCAGTGATATACTCAGAATTCTGCTTTTAAACAAGATGTGTGTTTTTTCTCCTTGCCATAAGTACTATATGATAATCGATGATGGTTATTTCTTTACATGAATTTTTCATGTTCTTGGATGTTACTGAAGTTCCTTGATTTTATCAAACAATATAATTTAGACCAGGATGGCTTGCTTAAATGGTTCTAGATCATCATGCTCGTCCTTTGGATACCTGAAAAATCAGCTTCTTGGTTTGTATTCAGAGACTTAAACACGTACTTGGTTTTGTCAGAATGAACATTGCTTGCTTTCTTACTCTATTGTAGGCAGTGGTTAAATCAGCTACACTTTATTATAGAAAGATATTCATGGCTAGTTTTTTTATTATAGAAAGATATTCATGGCTAGTTAGGTGTTTGAGAAGGTAGGTGATGAGGCCAAAGATTTTCTTTTACTTGTTGGCATTGGTAAGTGTTAAACTTAGGCAGACAGCTGTGTTTGCTGATTTCACCTCTGAAATCTCCATCTTTCAAGTGTTATGAAGTTCCTAAAAATGCAATATAAAAATAGAAGACATTTCTTCCATGTAACATCACCCACTGGAGTATGTAGCTTGGGAATTGCTGTAAAAGCCTTATAAACTGAAGAGCTAGGGAAATGTGTGTAAAGTAATACAATGACAAAGCAATGGGCTTGCTTTGCAGGTGGAGACAATATATTGTTTCCTCCCTCAGTACCACCTCTGCATTAACATTCTGATAAGAGATAAACAATAAATTAATTCCCAGTTAAACAAACAAACAAAAACTCTCCAAAACCCAACAAAATGAGAAACACAGAATGCATTCTCTAGCAGCTATAGAAAGCATAGTAAATGGTTTATAGATATAGAAAATACTATAATAGAATACTTTAGATTGGAAAAGACATTTAAACATCATCTAGTCCAACCCCGCAGTGAGCAGTTAAAATAGTAAGAGATGATAAAAAAAGCTAATTTCAAAACCCCTTAAACTTGACATACCTTTTGATACTACTGAGTTTGAGATCATTGGGCAGCTAGAGCTTGCATTGCCTGAACATCTGATGCAGATCCTGTGTACTCAGGCTCAGATCTGAAGGAGGCTCTTGTACCTTTGAATATTTCAAATGAGACTACTTTATTTTGCAGTATATCTGACCTTAATTTGATGCAGTACTGTCACTAATACTCTGTATTAGGGCACCAGAAAGTATTTAAATCTTAACTAAGTGTCTATTTGGTTTGATTTTGCTCATTTACTACTTAATATTAGTGTGCAGTAGTCCTGGAAAGGGCACTGATTTATATCCATCTCAGTGAAAACACAGCTGTTATTATCTACTTCTTTAAGTGGATTGTGTTATAATTTATTACTTTTCTTGTCTCTTGCAATCATGTGGATTATAGTAATGAAGCCAGGATACATTTTGTCATACTTTTCAGACTCATCAGCAGTGCAGCGGAAATCTAATTATAGGTTTGTTGGGATGATTTCTGTTCTGAAGGGAATTTAAAATGACTTATGTAAACAGAACTATGGAAGGAGAGTGTGAAAAAAGTAAGCTAAGGAGATAATGATTAATATGTCAGTTTGTAGATCCTGTTCTGACGCTGAAGTAACATTTAACACAAAAACTTCATCCAAAAAGCATTAGTATTCATTCTGAGGAACATTCACAATGTATTTTGATCTTCTTGGCCAGGCTGCTACTGCACACTTTCTTGGCTAGGGTGTGCTGTCTGTGGTCCCGGAGCTAGGCTACTTTAGGCATTGCCTGATTTGTGAAGGCTTTGTGCTGCAGCAGTGTCAGCTTGATAAATTGGCAGATGGCTACCTCGACAGTACTTCATGCTCAAGTTAGGTACTGCTCAGGTGTGGTGCTGCTGAAGAGGTAGCTCTGCAGGCCAGCCAAGAATGAACTACTCTTTAAGAGGAGACACCGTTCAATATCCATCTGGCTGAAGTGTCCAGAAGTCAGAATTTCCCAGGAACTTGCTCTTTTCCACCTGCTAGAAAATTGCTTTTGGAGCTACAGTTCATGCCTAGTTTTGGTGTCAGAGAAACAGTGCCACTCCAAAATACTATCAGTGCTACTTGCTTTCCAAAGTGGAAAAAACAGTATTCTGCATTTAACTTTCAGATGAATTCCATAGCCATCAAGAATAAGTACAAATACAGAGTTCTTTGCTTTTCTTTTGTGTGAGGTGCATCTAGCTGAGGTGTACAGAGGTGGCATGTGAGGTATCTCACTTCTGAACCTCTGTTCCAATGAAGTTCTTGAAAAGATTGTTATTTCTTGAATACCATCTGTGCAGAGGAAGTTTATGCTCCCAGGTAGCAAAAAAGTCATTTGAAATTGTCAGTGATTCCTGTGGAGGCATACTTTAGAGGATATACTCTGAACTGCTCCCATATCAGTAAATCATAACATTCAAGAGTGTGCTTATTGACTAGTGTTTTAATTTTTATACTTAAGTTTTCTCTAAGCTGTCATACATGCTTTTCCCTGAAGATTGCAATCCTTTCAATTTGTTTGCATTTCAGTGTTGTTTGTATGTCATTTATTTTAGCTGTGGCCATTATGAGTCATTAATGCCATACGCAAGATACTCCAGTATGCATTTATAAGAGCTTTCATAGAATCATAGAATCAGCCAGGTTGGAAGAGACCTCCAAGATCATCCACTCCAACCTAGCACCCAGCCCTATCCAGTCAACTAGGCCATGGCACTAAGTGCCTCATGCAGTCTTTTCTTGAACACCTCCAGTGACAGCAACTCCGCCACCTCCCTGGGCAGCCCATTCCAATGGCAAATCACTCTCCCTGTGAAGAACTTCCTCCTTTGGAATATTGTTCTTCATGACAAAGTTCTTATATTCATCAGTTTAGTCTGCCTGGGTAGAATAAAATCTTCAGAGAGTTCGAAACTGGGAACTGACTTCAGTCAGCTGAGATTCAGCTTCAATTTTCCATTCCTTTAAATCCTATTGATTCAACCAGAACTCCCACCTTCAGAACTTCTAGAAGAAAAATCTTCTGGCATTTTAAGTGGGTAACTGTTAGTTCTACTTAGTAATTCTTTGCTTATATCCTAGCTAGGATCCGGGATCATATTTAATTTGGGGAGATGCTCCCCACCAGCTCTGTTATCTGACTGAATTATTTTCCATTTGCAGCTCTTTTCACTGAAAAAAACTAGGAGTAGAAAAGCTGTTGCAGATGTTGGCAAAAAGCTCACTGGCGAGGAGATTACCTTTGTTGACAGCTCATTGCCTCTGCTCCCTCCTTTCTGACAGTACTGTTTCAATTTATTAATCTCTGTTCTTGTCTCAAACTGATGAAACCTTCCAAGAAATCAGTTGTGAGGTACTAGGCTACTATGCTTATTGAGAAGCCCATAATCCCCTTTCCTGGGAGCTATATGATGCATCCAGATTACTGAACCAACAGTCTGAGTAATTAATAGAAGTTTATGGAAACCTGATGCTGTTCAGAGCCACCCGAAGGGTCAATTTATACTCCTGACTATTGCTAGATATGACATAAAAGACCTGTGATTGGAAGTAGTCTATAGCAGGTGTAGAGGAACAAATCTGTTTCATTCCTAAAACAGTCAACACATAAACCAATACTAAATTTTTTTGTTATCTGCATCTGGCAAATATCCAAGTCTGCTCCTCACACTTTTTCTGATCTCAAGCAATAATAAAAATAGCAGAATTTCTAAAGCAGGAATATTAATTATTTTTCAAGAGGAGGTTGTATCTTTAGATACTCAGTTCTGTCCCCTGATTGTGCCCAGTCCATTATATCTGCCTTTGTCCATTCTATTTTAAAATTTAGAAACTCAAAACACTTTATTTTTCTTTTTTATTTAGTAAAAGATTTAAAACGTATTTTCTACTCTTCCTATAAAAGAAAAAGACAAGAATTCTTGCTCTGCAAGCAGTGAGCATCAGCATCATGGCAGATTATTGCCTCCTGCCCCCTTGTTTACTCTTGCCTATGTATACGCCATCTCAAGGCTGCAAACCCTTGTTCACACTGACCTTTATAATTTTTTGTTTGCTTTTACAGAGTATTTGTAGGAGTTCCTCATAAGTGTTTATAGCAGTCCTAAACTCTCTATTAAATAAAATTTCCACAAGTGACCATCCTAGTGTCCTAGTTTGAAGGCTGCTGCTTCGTGGGGAGTCTGAATTCAATCACCTTTTTAGACATTCTTTATCAATTTTGATACTGTTTTGTCCTGGCTCTTACATATTTACTACCTTAGATTAAAACATATTTCTTTAAAATGATGTTATTATTTGAAATGCTTAAACACATATTAATCAAGCTGTCATTACCACACTTGGTATTTCATACCAGACTTTCTTTTTTTTTTCCTTATGAGATTGCATGTTTGGCATTTGCATTCGTTAACAGCTGCTTCTGGAAAATGGGAATAATATCCAAAAACAATATGTAATGTTATTCCAGCATACCCAAAGAAATGTATGCCAACATTGAATCACAGATTTAACTCTTTTGTTTCACATCTTCTGATAAACATTTTTTAACATGCATTTGGTTTATTACATTTTATTCTGGTTTTGCCCTCATTTGACCCCTGGGTCATCCAGTGCTGTGAGTATTTTTGGTGTTTTTCCATGTCTTCGTGCTCTCCAGGTATGTGCTTTTTTGGTTCTTTTTTTGGTACAGTTTTTCCATTTTATAAATAACTTAGGACTTAAACTTTCAGCTACATTGAAGTTTTCATTCAGAGCTGGTACAACAGTTAGATATATTCTGTGTAGGGCAGCCAATGTCGATAACGTCTATGTATTTTGTATTGTTGCCTCTACAGCAACAGAGCATTAAAGCTGTATTTGGGAAAGCTTCTTGAGCATGTTTCCATGTGTGACATTGGGCTCTGGTTCTCGTTCTACTGTTGTTGGAAACTCCATACCCATTATCTGCTCCTAATATTTTCTGTTATTACATATTAGTTATAAAAATGTACAGTAATTACTGAACCAGTCCTTAGCCTGTTTTCTTTTAATTGTGACTTTGCTTATTGACTTGAAGTGGGTTTATTCCAGCTCTTGCTTTTCATACCCAAGGCTAGAGCAGGCAAAACACTGTTCCTTAATAGGTCCATTGTCCCCTGATCCTCACACCCCATTAGAGCATCTTCATCCCCAGGATGCACACTCCTGGTTATATCTTCACTGCATATAAACCAGAATGATTTTGTAACCTCATTTCTTCTGGAATTTGGTCTTTAAAATGTGTTGATTTTTTTTCTTTTTCTTTTTTTTTTTTTATTTTTGGGCACACTTGAACATTGCATGTATTAAAGCTGTGTCTTCTTATCTGCACATTTCTCATTTATTGTTCTTGATCGATGTGGGCATCAGAAATATTAAATAGTAACTTAGATATTTTAATGTTCTTTGACTGTTCTCGCTCAGGAATGAGAGATTCAGAACGCTATGTCTGTGTGGACTTGCATAAATGGAAGTACTTTTTGTGGGGGTTTTTGGGTGTGGGCTGCTTTTCCCCCCCTTTTTTCTTGTTGGGAACTGGCTGAAAAATGGGGGGAACAAGCCCCTAGAAGCTTGTACAATCAAGCCTTGGATGTGAGGTCTGAGTATTGAAGCACAGTAAGCCACAGTGCTGTGTGTGAAGAAGCTCAGAGGAATTTGTCTTTGAGCCTTCTGATAAGCAGCTTCTGTGGGACTGTGTGCAGAGTAGGAGGGGAATAGGAGGCATATGCAAATTCCAATGTCTAGGTGCACTAAATGCTTTTGCAGTAACTGCAAGTAGGGAGGATCATGCATATCCCAATATTTAGATGCACCAAATGCTAGTGAACAGTACCACATTGCATGCTGCGTGTGCTCACTTTTCTCACCCTAACTGAAGTATGTGCTTTGTAACCTGAAGTCTGATGCTCTCAGTAAGGATTTGGATTACTTGGATAGCGTAGCTCGTGTTGAGCCGTCTCCTTGCATTCGCATTCCCGTCTACGTTTTCTGTTAGTACTAATGAATTTACATTTTATTTTGCATGCTTGGGTTTTTGTTTTGGGGTGTTTTTTGTTGTTGTTGTTTAAATAAAAGTCTGTACCACCTGAGTGGCAAACTAACATTTTCTGATGTTTCTGAAGAGGATGCCTCTGCTCACACTGGTATTGTCTATCAACACTTGAATCCTTCAGGACCAAATAATGGTCACTGCCAGTAAACAAATTATGTTTATTACTTTCTAAGTGTTTGCACAATGACAAAATTCAAGCCCCCCAGGGAATCATATTGTAAAAAGGAACAGTTGGTTTAAATTAGATTTCCATGTGAAGTATAGCTACTTTTTATGGATGTTGTGGGAACATAAACTGGAAAGAAAATCTGCACACTGATAAAATGAAGGTTTGATTTTTTATTTGTTTAAGTACAAACAGAATCACATTCTTGGTTAATTTCTGATTCTGGCATTAATTAATCACCAAGCAGAGAAGTAGTATGGTCACATTTAGGAAGATGGGATTTTCTGTTTACTTCATTTGCAATCTTGCCAATGGATAGTATGAATTGCTTTAAATGTTCAGAGCAGTATAGGACTTAGCCAATTTGTACATTAAATGCAATGGCCAGTTTTGTGAAATGAAGCTGAAATTAAAATTAGAGTGTGTCAGCTTTCACTGTCCGTGTTGTAAGAGCAAAGTTTGTTCAGTGTGAGATTGAGATTTGTAAGCTGTGTTCGCGAGAATCTGCACTGCAGCTTTAGATATTAACACTCCCTGAAGCCATTTATTTTCTCCCATTGCCTGGATGCATATTCAGAATATCTCATACTAAGGTACAGTAGGTTTGTGTTAAATGGAAGTATTTCTAGAGTAGTTACTGATTTAACTTTTTTAAGATATGCCAATGTGTAAGGTGTGTTCACAATGTATATGTGATTTAGCCGTGAGTAAGTAAAATTGTGACTAATAAGCTCCTGATGGAAGGAAATTCAAGTATGCATAAATGCTCCTAGTGACATCACTTTGACTGATTGTACTGTCCATTTTATTTTGTAAGGTGAGCTCGTGGGTGACCTGGCTGATACTGACTGCAGGTTCTATGGAGGAGAAAAGAGAAGTCTTCTCTTATTTAGTACATGTGGCAAAGTGCTGCTGGAATATGGGCAACTACAATGCTGTAATGGAATTTCTGGCAGGACTAAGGTACTGGCAAATCTTTTCTAAAATGTCTTTCCAGTGATAGATTATACTGCAGCTTCTGTTAAACAGATCTCTCTGGAGAACAAAATCTAAACAGAAATCTGTGGCTAAATCACATAATCTCACCCTATGGCTTTCTAATAAGCTTTTTTGGAAAGATGAAGCATCCTAAAAACTGGTTTGTTTTTTTTTTTTTCCCAAATGCTCTGGCACATGCTGTTACATGCTAAAACATACCACTGGTTTGTTTTAACCAAAGTGTTTAAAATGTGAAAAGAAGATAGGAAAGCAGTTGTGCTTCATCTGATCAAATCAATCTGATGTAAGTTGAGGTTGGACTTTCCACAACACAAATGAAACATAATCGTGGTGATATCCTTAAAAATATTAAGAAAATTCCAAATGAAAACAGCAAAAAACCCCAACCAGCAACCCAAACAAACAGCTAAACCTTTTTTATAAACCCCTCCAGTTTATTTACACTGACTGATGTTGGGATCTCATGCTGTCTTTATCTTAGCAGTGTTTGCAGAAGATTATGGGGTTAAAGGCAATTCATTGCTAGCTTTTCTGCAGAACTGTGGATTCCTACAGGGCTGGAGAACAGGAAAGCAGTGCCTTTGCCCAGGCAGTTCAGAGCAAACTGGACTGAAGAGGGAAGAGTTGAGATCAGATTTCCGTCTCTTAGCTTTGACCCTCCTTGTGTGTTGTGTTTATGTAACAAGGCTTTAAAGTGTTTGTATTGTCACTCTTTGTGGTTTAGTAAGGATTCTCATTGAGCTATTTATTTACATTTGTACTATATAAAACACGTTTGAAGCACTCATAGGCATGGGGTGTCTTTTTGAGCAGAATGCATCAATGGTCTCAAAGCCATGTAAATTGTGAGTGAGTAAGGCAAATTAAGGGCTTCATTTTTTCTCTGCTATATCTGCATGGCACAAGAGAAAGAGGACACAAAGATAGTGCTGATGAGCTGTGGTTTTGGGACAGAGAGTGGAGTTAAGGATGTTTTACTGTTAGTGTTTCTGTAGGCATTTTAGATTGTCTGGGGCCAGGGGAGGGTAAAAAGGCAATATTGTTGCACAGACATACAGCTAAGAAGGTGAAAGAACTCCCAGCAGTACTTACAGTCCTATGGAAGCATCAGGAGCTATCTCACTGAAAATCAAGGATTCTTTTAATCTACAACACTGTACTGGTGCCTGAGAGCTGCAACATAATCCTGACTTTCCATGAAAATAAAGAATCTATTTTTTGAGCAAAATGTGGAAAAAAATCAATGTAAATAAAACCATCTGGCTTGTCTTTTTTGTAATTTATTTAATCATTTGTTATTTTTTTCTCAGCCCTTATGAATTTAAGGCAATGACATGATAAAGTTTTAGAAAGCCTACTTATGCACCCACGATCTACTCCAGTAGGTCAGACTGCTTGTTTCTCCTTTTGAGTTGTGTTTTTTACCAATTCAAAGAGGGGAAGAAATGGTCCACTAACAAGAATTTTTGTGAAATAATGACCTTGATTTCAGAGAACCACAGAACTTTAGAGGTTGGAGGGGACCTCTAGAGATCATCAAATCCAGCCTCCCTGGCAAGGCAGGATCCCCTGGGGTAGTTCGCTCAGGAATGCATCCAGGCGGGTTTTGAAAGTCTCCAGAGAAGGAGACTCCACAACCTCTCTGGGCAGCCTGTTCCAGTGCTCTGCCACCCTCACTGTAAACAAGTTTTTCCACATGTTGAGGTGAAACCTTCTATGTTGAAATTTGTAGCCATTGCTCCATGTCTTACTGCTGCTGACCACCAAAAAGAGATTGGCCCCATCCATTTGACACCCACCCCTCAGATATTTATATACTTTGATCAGATCTGCTCTCAGTCTTCTCTTCCATTGCTCCATGTCTTAGTGCTGCTGACCAGCAAAAAGAGATTGGCCCCATCCACTTGACACCCACCCCTCAGATATTTATATACTTTGATCAGATCTGCTCTCAGTCTTCTCTTCTCCAGACTAAACAGCCCCAGGTATCTCAGTCTCTCACTCTTCAGTAATGATGATCATTTTCTCTATTATATATATACTGTGGATGTTAAACTTGAATGTAAATGGATTTTAATTTTTAAAGTAAATGTTGTGTTCTCTTTTTGCAACAGGTCAAGAAAAGTATTAAAAATGTGGCAGTTTATGGACCAGTCTGATATTGAAACCATGAGAAGCCTGAAAGATGCTATGGCCCAACATGAGTCATCATCTGAATACAGGAAAGTGGTCAACCGGGCACTCAATATTCCAGGCTGTAAAGTTGTTCCTTTCTGTGGTGTATTTTTAAAAGAGCTTTGTGAAATTTTGGATGGAGCATCAAGCCTCATCAGACTGTGCCCACGATATAACTCCCAGGATGAAATGTTAGAGGTAAATGAAATTGTTACTGTAAAGAGCCTGCGTTCATAGCCATCAAGTGCATTTTTTTATAGTATTTTATTTTATATAGTTTACTATTTTATAAAAAAGCATTATGTAATGAAAATTTTCTAAACTGGACAGTTATGTGGACCTCAGTTTAATTCTTCTGGTTACTGTAGCAATTTAGATTTAGTTGTTTATACCTAGTTCAGTATGGGAGTACCTAGAAGTTAACACTAGTACCAGATGTACTCAGCACTGGTCAGGCCACACCTTGAGTACTGTGTCCAGTTCTGGGCCCCTCAATTCAAAAGAGATGTTGAGGTGCTGGAACATGTCCAGAGAAGGGCAACAAAGCTGGTGAAAGGCCTGGAACACAAACCCTATGAGGAGAGGCTGAGGGAGCTGGGGTTGTTTAGCCTGGAGAAGAGGAGGCTCAGGGGGACCTCATTGCTGTCTACAACTATGTGAAGGGACATTGTAGGCAGGTGGGGGTTGGCTTCTTCTCCCAGGCAACCAGCAACAGAACAAGGGGACACAGTCTAAAGTTGTGCCCGGGTAGGTATAGGCTGGATGTTAGGAGGAAGTTCTTCCCAGAGAGAGTGATTTGCCATTGGAATGGGCTGCCCAGGGAGGTGGTGGAGTTGCTGTCCCTGGAGGTGTTCAAGAAAAGCCTGGATGAGGCAGTCGGTGCCGTGGTCTAGTTGACTGGATAGGGCTGGGTGCTAGGTTGGACTGGATGATCTTGGAGGTCTCTTCCAACCTGGTTGATTCTGTGATTCTATGATTCTATGTTTATACTTTACGTAAAGTTATTGTGTAAATCCTTAAAGAAGTAACTATTTTCTGTCAAATGCTCTGACCTCCTTCTTAGCTCATGGGGAATTGGAAAGTTTTCAGCTCCTTAAAAATCAAATTTAGATGCTCAGTGGATCAAGCTTCTCTTCTATGAAAAGCAACAATTCATTTGAATTTTCTTATTTTGGTTTTAACATGAAAATGTTACATAAAAACATTAAAACTAAAGCTTTTAAAGAGTTTTCAGGACTTATGATTTATGCTACTTGATTTACAGTGTTTCAGTCCATTTGAGATTGGAAGTAGAAACTAAATCCCATTAAAGGCTAATAGGAAATATATCCTAACTATTCTTCAAACCTGTAAAAATGTCTCCAGTGAAAAGTAGATAACACAACATTCTGTTTATTCCCATGCTAATCTTTTAGATATCTCTAGTTTGTTTCAGATTACAGTGGACAAGACAATTTCTTGCAACGAGTAGGCCAAGATGGTTTAAATAATCCAGAAAAAGAATCAACAGCAAACAATATCTTTCAAACTATTCGGAGCTGCAATCGCAGTTTGGAATCTGAAGAGGGTGAAGATAATTTGAGTGAAGGGAGCGATTCAGTGAAGAGCTCTTTGAAGGACAAAACGCGGTACCAGTAAGCCTCATTTTGTTTTCTTTTGCCACCTGTCTATTTCATTATTTTAATCTTCAATTTCCTTTCACCAATTCTTGCAACTTTAACATCTGCCCTTCTATTTATCCTCTTCCAGTTCAGAAGTTTTCTTCTCTGCAGTTAAGCTGTGTGTCTAATCGTCAAATGCCTGGAAACTCTTTGTATAGTGATATTTTCCCTCATGGTATATGTACTTCCTCTCACAACAAGGGTAAATCTTTCTGGTCTTACACACAGAGCTTTAAAAATCCACAGTTACGATAACAATTTTGATCTGTGGTGACAGGAATAGCGCCAGGACATATCTGTTATCAGAGCTCAGAACATTATATTCTGCATGCTTGGGGAATGTTCTGCCGCTTCAAAATAAAGCTTATTTATTCTCCTTCAAAAGACTTCTTTTAAGGACATGTTCAATTAAGGCTTTTAAATTATGTCTAGAAAGTATTTGTGAGTCAGTACAGACTTTGAATTTTTAGGTTACTGTAGCCCTGCTAGTTTGCATAGAAGTTTAATTGTGCCCCAGTTGTGCAGTGATCTCAGGAGTTTGCTTCAAAAATCTGGTGTAATCTGTACAGTTTAATAGCAAGAAACATGGTGAATGCAAAATGGTAAGACACCAGCTTTCTTTACAGTGAAATTACAGCCCACATAGACTTAGGTGAGTCAGATTTAAACTAACTAATGATGTTAGAGTAACTTCACATTGAGTAACTGCCATTCAGCAGCAAAGCACTGTAAAATTACATGAGGGTTTGCATAAAAGAATATGCTTAGATCACAGCTTGAGATATTCTATTGATAACGTGTTTCAGAAGTATCTGTATGTTCAGAAGTATTCAACATATTTCACCTGCTTACACAGAAAATCTAATAAGTGACTGCCTCAGAAGGAACAACCATCTTCCTGCTTCAAATGCATTTATTTCATTAACATGCAATTCAAAATTTAATTTCAAATAAATAATCATTATTTCCTGAAAGAATGTTATTTAATGGAATTATACACATCTGGCTTTATTTGCTTCGGGGAAGTGGAGCAGTAGATTAAGTCAAGAAAGACAGACCCACTTCTCTGTCCATTTACGTTGCCTCTTGACTTCAGTTCAAATACTTTCTTCCAGGAATTATTTTTGTTAATTAAAATATTTTAAAGTCAGATTGCAACTCACACATCAGTGGAGAATAAGCAAGGTAAATTAACATTTCACTTGGATGAACAAAGCAGAATTTAAATAGAAAAGAGCAGTCTGGAGAAATTAAGTTCTCCTTGTTATGTGTTTATGATACTGGCTCTTGGTAAATTAGTTATGCTTTATACTTGAACATCATAGGGTCATAGAATAGTTTGGGTCAGAAGGGACCTTTAAAGATCATCTAGGTCAGATCGTACTGCCACAAGTATCTTCTACTAGACCATGTTGCTCAAAGCCTCATCCAATAAATTACAGTAAGTTCCACTCTAATTGAAGTAGGAATAAAATGCTAGTATGGCACTAAAGTAAAAGTTTACCAGTACAATGAACCAAACTGCAGATAGAGGTTAAAGTTAAGCTTCCTGATTCAGGCTGGCTACTACTCACCTCTAAGTCTGGTGTGCTGAGTACTGATTGTAATAATAAAAGGACATTTAGAAAAATACTTTTGAAAGTATTAATCTAGCTCAAGTACCTCATGGACTTTGGAAATTCCTTATTCACCTGGCATTTCATTGCCAGACATTCAGAGAGCTGGGTGAGGCACAGGAAGAAGGTGCTGCAGACACAGAAAGACTGTGTGCTATTGTTCGTGTTGTATGGAGGCTGAAGTGTTCTGCTTAGTTTTAATGCTGTAAACAACTGAAGAGTTCTAAGGAAACGCAGGTCGCTTTCTTGTGGCACCTAAGTAGTATTTGCACACACTACTATAGAATCCAAATTACATAAGAATTATGTATCACCCATTAATTGTAGTGTAGTGGTCATAAAGGCAGAAAAATACACTACATAACATTTTCCTTGTTATTCTAAAATCACAAGAAACACTTTCAGTTAGTTTGCAGTTTACTGATTTGGATTAGAATTGTGGAGTCTGAGCCCACCAAAGCTGGTGGATTAGTTTAAAAGTAAATGAAGGACATCAAGTCAGTCAGTGGTTACTGAGTATAATTACTTTCCTTGTTGTATTAGCAAATAAACTCTGTCATTCTGTAATTGATTGTCTGCCTAATCACCCTGAATTTTTGTACATACCAGATAAATATCATACTTAATCTTTATTAGAATCCAGTCTTGACAGTTCTCAAATAAATAAAGGTGGATGATAAAAGACAAAAAAAAAATTAAGCTTGGAAAGCACTTTTTATGGAACTGTTACTGTTAATCAAACAACCTATTGAGATACTCTAGTGCATTGCTTTGTTCACTTAATCTCAATTTCACTTTCAAGGTTCCTAATTATAGTAAATAGAGAAAACCTCAAGTTTCTTCCTTTTTGTTTCCCACATATTTTTCCTCTCTAAACCTGCAATCTGTTTTAATCATAGAATCATAGAATCATAGAATCATAGAATCAACCAGGTTGGAAGAGACCTCCAAGATCATCGAGTCCAACCTATCACCCAGCCCTAGCCAATCAACTAGACCATGGCACTGAGTGCCTCATCCAGTCTTTTCTTGAAGACCCCCAGGGACGGTGCCTCCACCACCTCCCTGGGCAGCCCATTCCAATGGGAAATCACTCTCTCTGTGAAAAACTTCTTCCTAACATCCAGCCTAGACCTACCCTGGCACAACTTGAGACTGTGTCCCCTTGTTCTATTGCTGGTTACCTGGGAGAAGAGGCCAACCCCCACCTGGCTACAATGTCCCTTCAGGTAGTTGTAGACAGTAATAAGATCACCCCTGAGCCTCCTCTTCTCCAGGCTAAACAGGCCCAGTTCCCTCAACCTCTCCTCATAGGATTTGTGTTCCAGGCCCCTCACCAGCTTCGTTGCCCTTCTCTGGACATGTTCCAGTACCTCAACATCTTTCTTGAATTGAGGGGCCCAGAACTGGACACAGTCCTGAAGGTGTGGCCTGACCAGTGCTGAGTACAGGGGAAGAATAACCTCCCTTGTCCTACTGGCCACACTGTTCTTGATGCAGGCCAGGATGCCATTGGCTCTCTTGGCCACCTGGGCACACTGCTGGCTCATCTTCAGCTTACTATCTATCAGTACCCCCAGGTCCCTTTCCTCCTGGCTGCTCTCCAGCCACTCAGTCCCCAGCCTATAGTGCTGCTTGGGGTTGTTGTGGCCGAAGTGCAGAACCCTGCACTTGGCCTTGTTAAATCTCATCCCATTGGCCTCTGCCCACCCATCCAGCCTGTCCAGGTCCCTCTGCAGGGCTCTCCTACCTTCCAACAGATCAACACCTGCTCCTAGCTTGGTGTCATCTGCAAACTTACTGATGCTGGACTCAATGCCCTCGTCCAGCTCATCAATAAAGATATTGAACAGGACTGGGCCCAGCACTGACCCCTGGGGAACACCACTTGTGACTGGCTGCCAACTGGATGTGGCACCATTCACCACCACTCTCTGAGCTCTGCCATCCAGCCAGTTCTTGATCCAGCACAGAGTGAATCTGTCCAAACCATGAGCTGCCAGTTTTGCCAGGAGCTTTTTGTGGCAGACAGTGTCAAAGGCTTTGCTGAAGTCCGAGTAGACTACATCCACAGCCTTCCCCACATTCACCAGGCAGGTAACCTGATCATAAAAGGAGATCAGGTTGGTGAGGCAGGACCTGCCCTTCCTAAACCCATGCTGGCTGGGCCTGATCCCTTGGCTATCCTGTAGGTGCTTTGTGATGGCACCCAAGATGACCTGTTCCATGACCTTGCCTGGCACTGAGGTCAGGCTCACAGGTCTGTAGTTTTCTGGCTCCTCCTTACGACCCTTCTTGTGTATGGGAATCACATTGGCCAGCTTCCAGTCTTCAGGGACCTCTCCAGTGAGCCAGGACTGCTGATAAATAATGGAGAGTGGCTTGGCCAGCTCAGCTGCCAGCTCTCTCAGCACCCTAGGGTGGATCCCATCCGGTCCCATGGACTTGTGAGGATCCAAGTGACTTAGCAGATCCCTTACTGCTTCCTCATGGATTAGAGGGGGACTGTACTGGTCCCTGACTCCATCCACCGCTTCAGGAGTCCAGCTGTCCTGGAGACAACCTGTCCCACTAGTGAAGATTGAGGCAAAGAAGGTGTTAAGCACCTCTGCCTTTTCCTCATCCTTTGTCACTCTATTCCCCTCTCTATCTAACAAGGACTGGAGGTTGTCCTTGGCCTTCTCTTGCCATTCATATATTTAAAGAAACACTTTTTATTTTCCTTGGCAGCCGTGGCCAGCCTGAGCTCCAAGTGGGCTTTTGCCTCTCTAATTTTTCCTCTACAAGACCTAGCAACCTCCTTGAACTTCTCCTGGGACACCTCCCCTCTTTTCCAAAGGTGATACACTCTCTTTTTAATCTTTAATTCCTTCAGCAGCTCCCTGCCCATCCAGCCTGGCTGCCTCCCTCGTCAGCTCATCTTCCGGCTCAGTGGCACTGCCTGCTCCTGTGCCTGCAGGAGTTCTTTCTTGAAGCAGGTCCAACCTTCCTGGACCCCTTTGTTTCTAAGGGCTATTTCCCAAGGAACTTTCTGAATTAGTTCCTTAAATAGGCTGAAGTCTGCCCTTCGGAAGTCCAGTGTGGAGGTTCTGTTGATGCCCCTCCTGGTTTCTCCACGTATTGAAAACTCTTTAATTTCATGGTCACTGGACCCCAGGCAGCCTCCAACCACCACATCCCCTACCAGCCCCTCTCTATTTGTGAGCAGCAGGTCAAGCAGGGCTGCCCCCCTGGTAGGCTCACGTAACAGCTGGGATAAGAAGTTGTCTTCCACACATTGCAGAAACCTTCTAGACTGCTTCTTCTCTGCAGTGTTTAAGTCCCAGCAGATGTCTGGTAGGTTAAAGTCGCACACCAGAACAAGGGCAGGTGATCTTGAGGCAGCCTCCAGTTGCTTAAAGAGTAAGAAATCAACCTCTTCTTCCTGGTTGGGTGGTCTGTAACAGACTCCAACCAGGATATCAGCCTTGTTGGCCTTCGCCTTAAGTCTCACCCATAATGACTCAACTTGATCATCTTTGATTTCTACCTCCACGACATCCAGAGCATCCTTAATATACAGAGCCACTCCCCCGCCCTTTCTCCCTTGCCTGTCTCTCCTGAAGAGTCTGTAGCCATTGATTACAGCACACCAATCATGTGAGCTACCCCACCACGTTTCAGTGATGGCGACAATATCATATTTTCCCTCCAGCACCAGAGCTTCCAGCTCCTCTTGTTTGTTACCCATACTGCGTGCATTAGTGTACATGCACTTCAGCTGGGCTGCTGCTTTTACTCCTAGCTCTAGCCTACCATCCTCAATTCCCTTTGATTTATCTCTGGTGCTGTCATGTTTAACCCCCTCCCCCTTCCATTCTAGTTTAAAGCCCTCTCAACAAGCCCAGCCAGCTTATGTGCCAGGGTCCTTCTCCCCTTCTGTGATAGTTGTGTCCTATCTGCTGATTGCAGACCTGTGGCAAGATGAAGTTCCCCAATATCAAAGAATCCAAAGTTATGTTGGATGCACCAACCTCTGAGCCACTTGTTCATCAAATATGCTTTCCTATTCTTCTCTGTATTCCAGCCTGTGACTAAGGGTATAGATGAAAAGATTACCTGTGCCCCTGCTCCCTCAACTGCTTTCCCCAGTGTCTTAAAGTCCCTTTTGATAGCTTTTAGCCCTCTGTTATTAATCTCATCATTCCCTGCCTGTATAAATATTTCCTTCATCCTTGCTTTTCCTTTTTTTGCATCTCAGTACAGCTCACATAAGTAAAGCTTCTCATTTGAACTGAGTTCTGCAAGTGTATTCTCTGTAATTGATAGCTGTGTTGCTTTTGGCAGCTGATGTCAGAGGTTATGGTTTCTATATACCATTACATGTGTGTGCTTGGCTTACCTGCTGCTTCTACATTTTAATCTGCAACATGCCAGTGCTATCAAATGTGAAATAAGGCATAAGCAAAGCTGCCATTTCTGTTTTCACCATGCTAGGCTCCTTCAGCCATGCACATCTAGTTTCAGAATACATTTTCTAGCATTTTTGCAGACTTATTTAATTGTTTCGAGGTCATGGGGGAGAAAGAGCTGATTTAGTTGTTTGTTTAATTTGAAAATTGTTATGTTGTATAGTACAGGTAAATATTTTAATGTGTGTGACTCTGGCAAGACAGTTTATACCAGCTCAGTTATAATGTGTGCCCTATGTCTTAAGGAAATAGAGCTATAGTTAAGGCTGATGCAGTTATTCTGCCTTTGTGAGTCCCCTCACTGCAAGAAATAAGACCTTGGTTTCTTGGCCACATTTTGCTAAATTTGATGGGGAGGTAAACATCTTGCTGATTAATAAATTTCTAGAAGAATTATTAGATTTCATGTATAGTATAAGGGGAAAATTCAAATTAATCAGTGCCCTGGGTAGAGAAGAGTTTGAGGAAGAACACGTGATTGTCCATGAAGGAGGATAGTGTGTAAAGGTAGTATATAAGGACATGTAGCTTAGTAACAGGTCACAACATGAACCTTCCTTTGCTTGGATGGTATGACAAGGGCTGAGAGGTCTGTGGTAAGAGGAAGGGAAAGCACTTGAGAGTATTAGGACAAGATGCCTAGAAGAATATACAGAGCAGGCTGGTTTGGATTCTGTTAGCTGGATATCCTCAGGAAAATGTGCTTCATTAGTTCTGCTGTACATGGAACAGTTTGCTCCTTTTTATGTTCATTAAAGCAGTATCTGATGGGAAGCATCTGATAAAATTCTCATTGTGCTCTTATGAGGAAGTGATGTATTTTAACGGCTACTTTGCAAGCATTAATTATATGATGAGAAAGGGCTGCAAATTAAATCAGTAAAAAACCAGAAATTAGAAATCCTGTCTTCAGTTCACTAGACCCTGCTAAGAGTTTCCACAGATGGTACTTGATACTGTTTGTATCTAAACTACAGCAGAAAAAAACTTTCATCAGTCATAGCATGAACCAGCCCAGGTGTCAGTAAATGTAAGTCTGTCGTCTTTGTTCACATACAGGTTTTTTATCGGAGATCTTTCAGATTCTGAAAATGACATCTTTGAGCAGTTGAAGGAGTGGGACACAGGTTCAACAGAAGAACAACAAAGGGCTTTCTGCCATGGGATAGAACTCATTCCTTGGTACGTGTTATCTATCAGGGCTGATGTCTATCAGTTCATGCAACAAGGGGCAACTGTCATTCGTTATGACCAGGAGACACATCTCTCGGCACGCTGCTTTCTTCAGCTTCAGCCTGACAACAGTACTTTAACTTGGACAAAACCCACAACAGTTTGCCCTGGAAATGCTAAGGCAAAACTGAGTGTGCTGGGTAATACTGCTGAGCTTGGTAAATACCAGTTTCTCGGTAATACTGGACTGGTGGAAGGTTTTTTGGACTTGTTTTCAGCTAAGGCTGTATATATGGGACACTCTGGCATTGATATGCACACTGTGTGTGTTCAAAATAAACTTTGTAATATGTCCCTTGAAGAAAATGGTATAACACTACTTTATGGACTTCAGACTACTGATAATAAGTTGCTGCACTTTGTTGCTCCAAAATATACTGCCCGAATGCTGTATGATGGATTGCTGGAATTGACTAAAGCTGTAAGAAAGATGAGGAAATTCCCTGATCAAAGACTGCAGTGGCTACGGAAACAGTATGTCAGCCTTTACCAGGTAAAAGATGCTATAATTTTGTGTAAGAAAACTTCAGAGATGTCAAGAACTTAATGTAATGCAATCAGTTTCTATTATTAGTAAGCCAAAGTTAAAGATGAGCACTGAGTCTCCAACTTTGTAACATGACTTAAGTTAATAAGATCTGATTCTCCATAATGTCCTGTCAAGCCTCGTGTCCTTTCAGTACACTGAAGTTAAGTATTTTTTATTGTAAAGCTCTTAATATGTTTTGAGTTTTGGAATAATTATTTCATTCAAGAAAAAAAGCAATGGCTGTACTTGAAAAGGGTACTGAAATACTGAGTGATGAGTGGTAGGGACCAAAAAAGACACAAGATAGCAAACAAAATAGCTCTTTGGTAGTCATGCAGTAATTAAAAATCATCTCTTCTCGGTGTTTTGTCTTTCATTGGTTCCTTAGATATGTCTACATTATTGCTTAAGAAAATGTGTCTGTTCTCACTCTTCTTGTTTTGGTAATGCTGAATTTTTTTGTAGGAGGATGGACGGTTTGAAGGCCCAACCTTGGCTCAGGCTGTTGAACTCTTCGGAGGCAGACGATGGAGTGCAAGAAACACAAACACAGGAACTCTGACCAAAAGCATTGAGAAATCTAATGTACAGAGAAACAACACTCTGGGAATAAGCACAGCCAAGAAAAAGAAGAAAGTACTCATGAGGGTACAATATTTCTTTGTTCATGTATTTTGTTGCTTATCTGGATGATTTGTTTCCTTCCTATAGTGACTGTGTAGCTAACTGTATTCTGAACCAGAGAAAAGAAGTTTTTTGGTTGCAGTTTCAGGTTTGAGGTTTGTCATTTTCCGGTAGTTGGGTTTCTTTTCTCATGCTTGAAGCATTCTCTGGAAATACAATCACTAGGATTAGCAAAAGGGGATAGAATCTTGTTGAGACCTTTAAGTGCTACCTCAGTATAAAGGTTAAATATGAAAATACTTATATGAAAAGTGTTGTTTGGAGGCTGGTGTGAATTTTTCTACTGCTGTATTTGTCTCATGTTCCCAAAAACATCACGACAGTTATTCTACCTCAGATTAGCATGTGGTTTTATTTTCCATGGGTGACAGGAACACTGGACTTTGGCAGTCTCCTCTCTTTTCCTGGTCTCAACCACTTTCAGCAATAGCCAGGAGAGAGGAAAATGCAGAGACTAGGAGCTCTATGCTATCCATATATTCTAGTGGGAAGTAGGGAAGATCCTCAAATGACAAGATCCATCTTCTTTAGGACTCCTGTGCACCAGTGGAATACTGTAAAACCAGCCACACCACTTTAGAGAGGCGCGATCATTGTCTTCTGTGTGATGTCAAACTGAGGTAACACCTAATGGTCCCACACTTCACTATGTATCCTGTTTTAAGTTGTTGATTGGATAGGGCTGGATGATAGGTTGGACTGGATGATCTTGGAGGTCTTTTCCAACTGTGATTCTATTCTATGATTCTGTTGGCTTTACAGGAGTCTGTTTCATAAGGAATAGCCAGTTTACGTCCTGCTTTTTTTACAGACTACACTGATAAAGAGTGGGAACGGTACTGCATTTGGGATATTTATTTTGGTGCTCATTATTTCTAGGGTGAAAGTGGAGAAGCCACTGATGATGAAATGGCAACTCGGAAGGCAAAAAGCTGTAAAGAATATCGCAATAGAAGCGGTTCAGATCCTCAAGATATTGATGAACAAGAACAACCAGGTAGATATATTCAGTACTTGAAGTCCTACAAAAAGTCTGGGGAGGGACTTGGTAGGATATTGGGTAGTGACAGGACTAGGGGGAATGGAGCAAAGCTGAAGGTGGGTAGATTCAGACTGGATGTGAGGAGGAAGTTCTTCAGCATGAGAGTGGTGAGAGCCTGGAATGGGTTGCCCAGGAAGGTGGTCAAGGCCCCATGCCTGGAGGTGTTTAAGCTTGGAATGGATGAGGTTCTGGGAAGCCTGCTCTAGGGTAGGGTGTCCCTTCCCTTGGCAGGGGATTGGAACTAGATGATCCTTGTGGTCCCTTCCAACCCTGACTGATTGTATGATTCTGTGATTCTATAAATATAAAATTGCTTTATTAGTGCTTTATTAAGCATTAATGAATTATGATGCAGGCCTTCTGGACAAAAGTATTTTGTTGTGCCAGATGGTGTAATTGTGCTGCAAATGTTTGTTTTCTCCATAGATCAAAGCATTATTGTTAATGCTTCTCCATCTAACAACCTGCCATCAAGAAGAGCTCACTCTCTGACAGCAGCTGGATCTCCTAATCTAGGAACTACATCTTCACCAGCAAGGCCAGTCTCCTCTCCTGTAATGTCCTCAAGCAAAAGTCAGTCTAGGTAAGGACAAAATCAATACTTTGATTGAAAAAGAAAAAATATTACTGTTACTGAATTATCACCAGTTATGGAGTTGTGCCAAACTGACAAAATCTGCTGAAAACAGTGCCAGAAATGTCATTAGCCTTCTGATAGACAGCAAAAACATGTTGTAGAACAATACAGGACATTTAAGATGAAATACTATGAATCAGAGGGTGACTTTGCAGCAAATCTCTGAGCAGCAGGCTTCAGTTTGTTACAGAAGCAGATTGGAGTGCTGTTCTGAAACTATACAAAGTTTAACTCTTTCTTTAGATCATCTCCTAAACATAGCTATAGATACCTTCTGTATGATGAAAACCACGAGACATATTATGGATGTGTGAAGTTCTGAGGTTTCTCAGCACAAGTCATTTTTCCCTGGGAGAGTGTTAACTTTTGTTGATATTCCTGTGATGATTGCAGAACTGTCTCAGGGAACTGGAGGAAAAGATTTTAAAGCTTTCTCTTCCAAGCCTCTCCTCCTTGAATGTCAATCCTTTGTTTTTTGCAAAAGCTTGGGCAGTAGGTGTACAGTAACATAGAGCACTATTGATTAGTTCTATGAATAGTGATAATGGTATAGCAGTAGCAATAATTAACTTGACAACACTAATATGTCAGGGATATGCATGGTACTTTATGGTGTACAAGAAGACAGTCTCAACAGACATCTTCCAGTCCCTTTTAAGAGGATGAACACTGAGGTATCATTATGAATATGAATCTTGAGGTTTCCAGGAGAGTAATGGTAAGCAGTGGAAGAGATTATTACTGCTGGTAGAACATTATTTTTGAAGAGAGGTGTCTTATGTAATAGTTTAATTTGTATATTTCTTAGGGATTTTTTTATATATATACTTAAAACAGTTGGGTTTGGCAATTGATGTGAGTAGCAGAACCACCTGTGAACACCTTTGGTTTGGTGCTGCTCCTTTTAACATTGCTCTTACCATATTCTTTACTTTTTCTTCTTTCTTGCTCACAACTATGGGTTGAACATGCCAGGCTAGGATGTCTGTAAGACATCTAGTTTTTTTAAAGGGTTGTACCAGCTTTCCTTTGCGTTAAACTGAAGAAATACAGCTTTGCTACCTTTGGAAAATGCGTCTCTGTTTTGCTAATCTGCTTTTTGCTTTTATGCCAAAATAATTGCAGTTCTGTAAATGAGATTAAAAGGCCCAATAAAGAACTCGTGTTCCCAGGAGTGCAGCTAATGTTCTTCTAAATCCTCTCAGTCCTGAGTTTCTGTATAGATCCCTGTGCAGCAGGCACTCTGGGCCTCCCCAAGTTATGACAGGTTTTCCCTGGCAAAGTTGTCTGGAAACTCTACAGTGTCACTTAGTAGAGCTCTCCCCATCTTGATGTGAACCTTCTTGCTAGAATTCACTCAGAATAAAGCGGTATGGCTGTTCAGTCTGCCCTGAGGAGATCTTCCTCAGAACAGAATTATGTTTTATCCATTGACTTGGCCCTGTTTTATGTGCTGTTAAGAGACTTGGAGCACTGAAGAGAGTTTTACTCTTGATATTTACCCTTTAAACTCTAGGTATGAATTGTGCTTGCCAGTGTTTGTGTGTGTGGACATTCATATGTGCTCAAAAATTAATTGTCTGTAGTACCTCAACTGTGATAGTAATTCTAAGCTATCAAATAGCTGGTGCTTTGCTTTGCTGCAAAGTTCCTAGATCATCTACCCTATACATGTATCAGTTCACTCCTGGGACCTCTTTGAGGGCAAACCAGCTGGTTCCTTCCAAGATGGAATTTATGTGCAGTTCTGTGAATATTTGCTCCATAGACTTACATAATTAGAAAGTACAAAGTGAGAGCTTAGTTTCAAACCATCTACAGTGTACTGTCTTCACAGAATCACAGAAATGTTCAAGCTGGGAAAGTCCTTCGGGATCACCAAATCCAACCAATAACCCTGCTCTACAAGGTTGACCCCTAAATCATATCCCCAAGCACCACATCCAAACAACCTTTAAGCACACCCAGGGTTAGTGAGACAAACAGCTCCTTGGGCAGCCCTTTCCAATGCCTTGTATGACGGACTCGCAGCAAGAATGTTATCTTCAGGCAGTCCACCCAGTCATGGCATGTCCTATTGCTCTGTGTTCCATTATGCAAATGGAAGTCAGGCAGTAGTGTGCCACAAATGATTTCAAACACTTTAGACTGAACACACACCAGAAATGAAAATGATGTCTTAGGGAGGCAAGCACCTTGGTGGACCAAACCAGACCTGACCCAGTTACCAGGCATTGCAGAGAAATGTGAAATTGAACCTTTCAAAGCCTGTTTGTTGCACTTGCTGCATTAATTCATGTAGAGGCTTCAGCTGGGCTCTTGGCTGCTTTACTTTGATAGCACCCTGTCCCTTGGTTCCCGTGAAGCATTTCATGGGAGTTTCTTTGCTGGCTACTACTGCCTCAGGAGTCTCCAGTGAGCTGACCTTTGGTTTGTCACAAGCAGGTCTGATTTTTTCCACCTCTGACTTCATATCTAGTTTAGACCTCTATCAGTGAGTCCCACTAGTTCCTGGGCAAAGACCTTCCATCACTGTTGATGGAGGCATCAATCTGATGTCAGTATGCTTGGTGCTATGTAGGCTAACCCATTGTGAAAGAACCCCAAGCTGTGATGCAGACACCAGCCACGGAGCCATGTATTAGTGGTAGGGCTTTACAATGTGTCTGCACAGATTAGAGGCATCAGAGTTTTATTAATCCAGATTATCATATGGAGTTCAAACAGTGATAAGGCTTCATAGCTGGAGGCAGTGTTGAATGTGAGCTGATTGTGCACATTAGGTGGGTGCATGATTCTTCATTGCACCCAGAGTTTAGGAGAGCGGGGAGCAGAGAGTCCTACTGGGCTGTGCAGAAGCTTTTGAATCATGGAAAGCTAAGCTGGTAACAAATGGCTGTTTGTTTGTAGAAGCCAGGAGGAGGAGAGCAAGAGAGATTTCTACTTACTTTTCTTGTTTCTCTTGATGTATAATGTATGTGCATTAACTTTACCTGACAAGTAAATTAGATCCTTTTCCCCAAGTGAGAAGTGCTAAATAAACTAACATTTCTTAAAGTGAAAAAAACAATATCTAAATAAAATGGTGGCCCTTTGAAAAGAAGAGGACCTGGCTATTTTTTGTTGTACATTTTAAATGTTAGTAATTCTTACATGCAGAGAATTAAAAGCAGTAGTTTTACATATATAGCTCATAACCTTGCTATTTCTAAACTTACAAATAATTTACAGTGACAACAAATATTTGTACAGCCCAGGTGTCCAGGTAATTTCCAATCAAAAGTAGCCTGCAGTTATCTTCTGCAAGTTTTTCAAAGCAGCTATGCATCCAACCAATTCCCAAGGTCTTTGGAAATCTAGTGCTGTCAGTAATGTGGCAGAAGCAGGGAGGAGGATGGTAGTGCCACTGGGAAACAGATGACAGGTTATGGAAAATTGGAGATGCAGGCTTTTTGTGTGAAGAAAGTGTAAACTGCCTCTCATTAGCTGTATAGAGGTATAGTCTAGACTGCTGCCAATTACAGATTTGGTTGGTGGTGGTAGTGAGGTTTTCTTGGAGTTTTTGGCTTTTTTAACATACTCTCTTTATTTTCCATGGAATGATTTGTGGAAGGTAACTCTTCAGTGAACAGATTCACTAAAATACTGAGCATTATCATCCGCTGCTGCTCTTCCATTTGGTTCCCTACAGTTCCACCCTTCTCTGGGATCAAGAGGCTTTTCTTATCATGGTTTATTTTTCCTGTCTTGACAAAAATGTGAGGAATGTTTTTACCCAAAAAGCTATATGCAATATGTCAGTATTTGCCATAGTGATGTCAAACTAATTGACATTATCAGCAAAAGGGGAAAGACTATGCATATTGTTTGCCTAGACTTTCAAAAAGCCTTCAATTCTCTCATAGACAAACTGGCAGCTCATGGCTTGGATGAGCACAGCTCTGCTGGATAAAGCACTGCCTGGATGAAAAGGCCCAAAGGCTGGTGGTCAATGAAATTAGATTCAGCTGGCAGCTGGTCACAAGTGGTGTCCCCCAGAGCTCAGTGTTGGGATCACTTCTCTTTAACATCTTTATTGACATAGAGTGTGTCATCAATAAGTTTGCAGATGACACCAAGTTGGGTGGCACTGTTGATCTGCAGGAGGGTAGGGAGTCTTTACAGAGGGACTTGGACAGATTGGATCAATGGACCACTGTCAATGGCATGAGCTTCAATAAGGCCAAATGCCAGGTCCTGCACATGGTCACAACAACCCCAAGCAGTGCTACAGGCTTGGGGAAATGTGACTGGAAAGCTGTCTGGCAGAAAGGGACCTGGAGATTGTAATTGACAAGCAACTCAGTATGAGCAAACAGTATGCCCAGGTTGGAAAGAAATCATTTGGCATCCTGGCTTGTATTAGACATGCTGTGTCCAGTGGAAGTAGGGATGTGATTGTCCCCTTGGTGCTGGATCAAGTGCAGAGGAGGGCAGTGAGGCTGGTGAAGAGCCTGGAGAATAAATCTTAAGAACAACTGAGGGAGCTGAGGCTGTTGAGTTTGAGGAAGAAGAGGCTGAGATCACTGTCTACAATTACATGAAAGGGCATTTTGCAGAGGCTACTGCTGGTCTCTTCTCAGAGGAAAGTAGTGAGAGAAAAAGACGGAATGGCCTGAAGTTGTGACTGGGTAGGTTTAGACTGGAATGTGTCCAGAGAAGGGCAACAAAGCTGGTGAGGGGCCTGGAACACAAACCCTATGAGGAGAGGCTGAGGGAGCTGGGGGTGTTTAGCCTGGAGAAGAGGAGGCTCAGGGGTGACCTCATTGCTGTCTACAACTACCTGGAGGGAGGCTGTAGCCAGGTGGGGGTTGGTCTCTTCTGCCAGACAACCAGCAACAGAACAAGGGGACACAGTCTAAAGTTGTGCTGGCGGAAGTATAGGCTGGATGTTAGGAGGAAGTTCTTGCCAGAGAGAGTGATTGGCATTGGAATGGGCTGCCCAGGGAGGTGGTGGAGGCACCGTCCCTGGAGATGTTCAAGAAAAGCCTGGATGAGGCACTTAGTGCCATGGTCTAGTTGACTGGATAGGGCTGGGTGCTAGGTTAGACTGGATGATCTTGGAGGTCTCTTCCAACCTGGTTGATTCTATTCTATTATGAAAAATGCTTTCACAACAAGAGTGGTCAGACATTGGAATAGGCTGCCCAGGGAGGTGGTTGAGTCATCAGCCATGGATGTGTTTAAAAGTCGTTTGGATGTGGTGCTTGAGGATATGGTTTAGGGTGAACCTCACAGAGTAGGGATATTGGTTGGACTTGGTGACCCTAAGGGACTTTTCCACCCTGAATGTTTCTGTGTTTCTGTGAAAAGTAGATGGCATTTTGGAGATAATTTAAAATCACATTCTATTTTCAATTGCATGCATCCATCCCAGACCAGGACTGAACTGAAGAATCTAATCTAGCCTATTCATATTAGAAGTTGCATGCTTGCAGCAGGTGACTGCAAAGGTCTTTAGGAGCACTGGGCAGCGAGCTGGTCCTTTTTTTCCTGTGTAGCTGTTGAAACTATATGTACTGAACCTGATGTCGGCATTTGTAGATTAGTGGATTTGTAGGCTTGACTAGTACAGAACAATAAAGTCTGACACATGGTCACCTAGCCTAGTATTTTGAAAAAAATCCCTGTAACTTCTGGCATTATTTAGGATTTAAAACAGTTCTTGTTATTTGTGCTGGCTGCTTAGATCCCTCCCTTTTCAGGATGCTGGAGGATCCCTTTGCTGCAGCGTGTTTATTGGTGTTTAGGCTCACTTGCTCAGCCCATCGTTGCAGATCAGTCAATGAAATTCACTAAAGACTTGTTAATACTGGTCCAGGGATAGTTCAAACTGGAGCCTGACTACATCAGGATGTGGATTCTGCTTTAAAATTTTGTTCACCTGTAAAAATTAGGTTAACAATTGCAGTTATAAAGAAATTGGCTGGGGTTAGTATTGCTTGAGTCAGCTAAAATAATTAGCAGTACACATCTAGTTGTTTCTGTGATCATTTTCTGCCTTTGCTCTCAAGAAATTCCAGTCTGCTTTCCGTTCCTTCAGCCCACAAAGCTGAAAGTAGGAAATCATTAGAACCTCATTACTGAAGCATAATGGCCATCAGAGGCTACTGTCCAAGTCTAAAAGGAGAGAGGTACTGTAGTTTGACCTCTCTTTGAGGTATCAGATGATAATCCCAGCTGTTCTTGGGAAATATCTGGGAAACCCACGGGCTGGGAAACAATGAAGGTTGAGTGGCAGGAAAGGGGGAGGGTTATGCTGCTTAAAATCTGCACTACTTGTGCTCACAGATACAAGAAACCTCAAATGCCTAGGGAAAATACTTGCTTTTCTCGCACATCCAGTCAGAATATTACTATTTTATCTTGAGAATGCAGAGCTTTAAGAAGCTCTGCAACATTTTAATTTTCCTTCAGCAAGTCTTCAATGAACCTCATAAACAGTCTGCACCACAAGAATCCTGGCATTGTTTTATTTAAAGGGAAAATGAGAATGCTTTCATTTGTGCTGTTTGCATCAAGCCCTTTTCTACATGGAAGTTTTAAAGAGCATGCATTAATTCTGGCACATTCTGGAGTAGCCTTGAGGAAAAAGAATAGCTGCTAGAATAAAGCATGAAAGTACAAACTGGTGTTATGCTTTTTGATACTGCTTTATTTGCTTCTTCCAGATATTGGTCATAAATGCATTAAGCAGGGCACAAGTAAAGTGTTAATGCAGTAATGTATAGTCTTTCATTAAGTAGAAATTTGACATAACCAACCTACAGCAGTCTCTTTCTGATTTAGCACATGGAGCAGCAGTAGCTGGCATGGACGTGTGAAAGGAGGAATGAAAGGGTTTCAGAGCTTCATGGTGTCTGATAGCAACATGAGTTTTGTGGAATTTGTAGAGCTCTTCAAGTCTTTCAGGTAAGATGCATTTTTATTCTGTACTGATTTCATTCATCCAGGTTTGTAAAAAAGCAAATATTGAACTTTTCAACTCTCTTCACAGTGTCCGTAGCCGCAAGGATCTGAAAGACCTTTTTGATGTCTATGCTGTCCCTTGCAATCGATCCGGTTTAGACCCTGCTCCACTTTACACTAATTTGAAGATCGATGAAAACAGCAGCGGATTCCAGCCCGATTTAGGTTTGTTACAGAAGAAAATACAGCTGTGAGATTGCTGAACAGCTGCAGTTATTGGCCTGAAGAACCACAGAACCACTGATATCTAGTTAACAGGCTGTAAGACAAATCCTTTGTTCAGGAATGAAGGGGACAAAAAGTATTCCTGCTTTACGTTAGCCAGGTCTATTTGTAACTGGTATGAAGTTGTTGCAGAGTGGCTGAGCCTGACTCAGGGTTCTTTATCTGGTGACATTTACTCTCAAAGGTCTAAACCACTGAGCAAAGGTAGGGAAGAGAAAGGAAGAGGCTGTGCTGTATATCTCACTTGATTGTTTTTTTTCCTAACTGGTCTCCTAGTAGGTCTGCTGTATGTGGGATAAGAAGGAAGGAAACTTCTGTCTCACTTTATATTCCCTAGTTACCATAACCTGAGTCTGGACCTTTGTCCACATTTAAAGAAAACACTCTTTCTGCCAAGCACCCTATGTGAGGTGGGTAGAGTACAATTGGCATATGAACCTGGAAGAAGATAGTGATTGCACAAGAAGGGTGTGGGGTTGTACACAGCAAAGAAAAGGCTTTGAGGCTCTGCATGGTGCTGAGAGGAAGCAGAAAAGTCCCAGGTGAGAGTATGTGAGGGGATGTGAATACATGTTAAAGATTCCAGGATTTTGTTTATAGTAACTGAACACTTACAGTCTGCTACTATTGTTGTCATACATTCTTAGTACTCTTTCTTTTATTAGTGAATAGAAAGAAGATGTTTTTGTTCTGATTTGCTATGTTGGTGCTAAAATATTCTGTCACATAGTCATTCTATTCTGTGCAGTACATAAAATAAACATATAGTCATTATTTTGTTGTTTCCCTTTCAGATTTGTTAACTAGAAATGTTTCAGACCTTGGTTTGTTCATTAAGAGCAGACAGCAGCTCTCAGACAACCAGAGACAAATATCTGATGCTATTGCTGCAGCCAGTATTGTCACCAATGGTACTGGTGTTGAAAGCACATCTGTGGGAATATTTGGAGTGGGAATCCAGCAGCTAAATGACTTCTTAGTGAATTGCCAAGGAGAACACTGCACCTACGATGAAATCCTCAGTATTATCCAGGTCTGTCATACAAACATTTTAAAATCCCTCTTACTTGAACTCTTGTTACTTCTATTTCCCCTCTAGTGTGGTCTTCCATGTAGTGAAAACAGTTTATCTGTGTGGATACCTTCTTTCACACTATATTCTCACTACAGCTTACTTGAATTTAAAATATAATACTGTCTTTATTCTGGACTATAAACTAGTCCATAACAAGAAAAAAAGATAATGTAAATAATAATTTTTATTGACTATGAATGGTTTCTCCAGCAAGGAGTGTTACCACTTTGAAAAGCATTCATGAGAGTGTGCTGGATTTTGCTTGTCTGTGACCACCTTTGAATCATAAAAATCACAGAATCATAGAGTCAACCAGGGTGAAAGAGACCTCCAAGATAACACCATGGCACTAACACACTATTCCTGATACAGGCCAGGATACCATTGGCTCTCTTGGCTACCTGGGCACACTGCTGGCTCAGGTTCAGCCTACTATCTATCAGTACCCCATGAGGTCCCTTTCTTCCTGGCTGCTCTCCAGCCACTCTGTCCCCAGCCTGTAGTGCTGCTTGGGGTTGTTGTGGCCAAAGTGCAGAACCCTGCACTTGGCCTTGTTAAATCTCATCCCATTGGCCTCTGCCCACCCATCCAGCCTGTCAAGGTCCCTCTGCAGGGCTCTCCTACCCTCCAACAGATAAACACCTGCTCCTAGCTTGGTGTCACCTGCAAAATTACTGGTGCTGGACTCAATGCCCTCTTCCAGCTCATCAATAAAGATATTGAACAGGACTGGGCCCAGGACTGATTCTTGGGGAACACCACTACTGACTGGCTGCCAACTGGATGTGGCACCATTCACCACCACTCTCTGGGCCCAGCCTTCCAGACAGTTCTTGACCCATATCAAAGTGAATCTGTCCAATCCATGAGCTGCCAGTTTTGCCAGGAGCTTCTTGTGGCAGATGGTGTTAAAGGCTTTGCTGAAGTCCAGGTAGACTACATCCACTTAACCCTAATCTGGAACTTAAAACCTCACAATTTCCACATATTTTAATTTTATTATATTAAAACAAATGCAGAGAAAACATGAGTATTTGATTCTCTAATGTAAAATGACTGAAGGAATTAAAAAGTAGGTAGAAAAAAATTAATTCTTCCCAACATGTATAGTGAAAATATTCCAAATTGAGGCTCTCAGCAGTTAATAGTAGATGTACATTTTAACTATCAACCTGGGATCACAGAAACATTCAGGTTGGAAAAGGCTGTTAGGATCACTAAGTCCAACTAATATCCCTACTCTATAATGTTCACCCTAAACCGTATCCTCAAGCACAACATCAAACAACTTTTAAACACATCCAAGGTTGGTGACTCAACCTCCTCCCTTGGCAGCCTATTCCAATTCCTGACCACTCTTGCTGTGAAAACATTTTTCCTAATGTCCAGTCTAAACCTATCCAGTCACAGATTCAGGCCATTCCCTCTTGTTCTAGCACTATTTACCACTGAGAAGGGGCCATCAGCAACCTCTCCACAATGTCCTTTTAGCTACAGACAGCGATATGGTCTCCCCTCAGCCTCCTCTTTTCCAAACTAAGCAGCCCAGCTCCTTCAGTTGTTTAAAGTTTAAAGTTTAAAAGGCAGAAATTATAAGAAACCATCAAGCTAGCATCTGTTTTATTTGAGGTGGTGATGTGCTGTATAAAAACACAGAACACAGAAGAAGGATGTCTGATTATAGATCCTTTTTAGTTTCAGCATAAATGCTGACTCTGAATTTTAACTTCAGCAAAGTGCTACTTTGAACATGGAGCTGGATTAGATGACTTCCCAACATCCTTTCCAGCTTTAATAACTCCACAATTTACGAGTTTAGTATGTTTGTTTAGAGATTTGTAAAGCAAGCATGAGTGTACCACAGGCACCCAATTGCTTTATCCACAGAAAGGCTGGTTTTACATGCTAACTAAATAGTTAGTGAGCAGACAACATTATGAAAATATAACACCTCCCCCCCATCTTTCTAAGAGCTGTTATTGTATGTCTCTTAACATTTCTTCCTCTTTATAGAAATTTGAACCCAGTGTGAATATGTGCCAGCAGGGGCTACTGTCTTTCGAAGGATTTGCAAGGTAATTTTTTATGTGTTAATTTGATCCACCCATATATGCATTAAGATGACACCAGTGGCTTGGTATTTCTATGATAGTCACAGAATATTCAGTATAACATAAAATTTCTTCACATCTTTTCATCTCCAGATTTTTGATGGATAAAGACAACTTTGCCTCTAAAAACGATGAGTCACAAGAGAACGCTGAGGACTTGCACTTTCCACTGTCATATTACTACATAGAATCTTCACACAATACTTACCTTACTGGCCATCAGCTTAAAGGGGAGTCCTCAGTAGAGCTCTACAGCCAGGTAGGCAGGATTGGATTGTTGTGTAGTTTTCAACATGAACTTGTTTGTTTAACTGGCAAGTCAAAGAAACTTGACCCTTTTGCTTTGAAAATCTAAATGTCCTGAACCTCTGCTTGCAAAATGTTGGAAAACATGATGTGTGGGAAAGCTGCCTGTAAGCACAGTTGTGCTTAAATGCCTTTTCTGAGGGAAAAAAAAAGGAGGGGGGGCTTAGTTTGAGATTCATAGCATTTAGACACCAGTCAGTCTGACCCAACCTTCCAAAATTAGACTTTCCCACAGGAAAGACTGATCTAATATTTTAGTTCATTCAAATGTCAGAAACACTACTCAAATACTGTGCATTGCACTGCAAAGGCAAATCTTTAATGGAACAATGACTTCTAAAAACATTGCTTCTAGGAAAATTTTGCAGTTTTTTAGTCTATGCCTGATTGGTGGTGAACAGGAAAAGAGAGATTTCTCCCTAGAGCTTTTGGTTGTGGGTTTGTTTTTGTGCGTGTATATATACTATATTTACTTAAATGCTAGAGAAAGGATTAAACTTCCTGTAAGTAGTGTTTTCATTCCTCTAAATATTAATAACTCACCATTGAGAAGGGCTGCTCCAGCATCCCATGTGCTGCTGTGCCTGGAGTTATAAGACAAATGGATGAGGCTGTGTTAGGAAAGCCTGAAGAACATGATTATACTGAATAATGCAATTGCAAAGGAGATTGCTGTAGTAGCACTGCACAGACTGATGTCAGTGTTGTGTTGGTAATGGATAGGAAGCGAGAGTTGAGCTGGCTCCAAAATGTGCATTCTTCAGAAAAGCTTCTTCCAGTCCCTCAAGTAGTTGTCACCAGAAGAGAAGGGGCACTTTGTTCTGGAACACTCTGTTTGGTTCACAGGGTTGCAGGATGTTAGAGATTGGAATGGACCCAAAGAGATCATCCAGTCCAACCCCCTGCCAGAGCAGGACCATGCAGTCTAGCTCAGGTCACAGAGGAATGCATCCATATGGGCCTTGAAAGTCTCCAGAGAAGGAGATGCCACAACCTCCCTGGAGAGCTCATTCCAGTGCTTTGTGATCCTTAGAGTAAAGAAGTTCCCCTTTGTGTTGAGGTGGAACCTCCTGTGCTGCAGTTTATATCCATTGCTCCTTGTCCTATCACAGGGAGCAAGTGAGCAGAGCCTGTCTCCCCTGTCCTGACAGCCAGCCCTCAGATATTTATAAGCATTTGTTAAATCCCCTCCCAGTCTTTGTTGCAGGCCACGCTGCCTGCTATCACTGTTTGCTGCAGGACCCTGGTAAACAAGCCCATAGACCAGTGTGGTGGTGGGTGGGCTAGCTGTGAGGGTCTTCAGATGATACAATGTGAATTACACAGAAGCCAATTTTATTCATGTAACAGCCTGAATATATATACTTAGCCAGTAGAGCACACACCTACACACTAGCATAATTAGTCAGGGACAACCCACCACATCTGCATACATACACACCTTGTTATTCTCCTTAGCAAAGGTCTGTTATCTACCCCTTCTGAGATAAGGTGGCCAGCTGCATGTGAGAACCAAGGTTTCTTATTACAAGGATCTGCCTATTGTCACTTCTCTTCACTCCATTCCCACAGCTCTCCTGCACCTGTACCCCACAAGTCTTCTGCATTCTGCATTCCCACAAGTCTTCTCTTGTCTAGGCTAAAAAGCCCCAGGTCCCTCAGCCTCTCCTCATAAGGCCTGTTTTCCAGTCCCCTCATCATCCTCATAGCTCTCCATTGGTTCTCACAGAAGTGGCGGTGCACCAGCTAAGGACACAACTACCTGAAATGTAGTTATTCAGATTTTGAATGGGAGAAGTAATTTTTAATTTGTTCAGTGGATGTTTTTGCTGGAAATGGTTTTGAATTATCAAAGTCTTTGTCTATAGCTGAGTATTTAATTGTAGTATGGATAACTCTCACAATTATAGGCATGCTAAATATTGATACCAGTTACAAGCTGGCCCACCAACAGATGGGTTGGCTTATCTTGCCCTCCATCCTGCCTCTTTGCTTTCTTCTTTCTAGCAAGTAGGGCTTTCTACAGTAAATAAAAGAATTCATTAAATATGAATGTATGGATGACTGGAAGGTTGACTGCAGATTAGCTTAATGTCACTGAATAAGATGACCTGACGCCTTTCCATTCTAACTATCCTCAGAGATTTGCATTCTAACTATCCACAGAGATTGCTCTTTCCAGCACTGTAGCAAATTGCTGGAACTTCATTTAGCTCTGCAATGTCTGTGTTTTGCTTTGAAGGCATAAGACTGTAGCCTATACAAGCTTACACTGTTCAATTGCATTGTAGGTTCTTTTACAAGGCTGCAGAAGTGTAGAATTAGACTGCTGGGATGGCGATGATGGGATGCCTATCATTTACCATGGGCACACTCTTACTACTAAGATCTCTTTTAAGGTATGTTGATAATTGCATATGAAAACAAAAAAATGAGAAGGAAATCAATAACTTTAATGAAAGAAAAGAAGTAGCCTGCTAGAAGAGTACAAATCCTAATGGGTTCAATCCAAATAGCATATGAACTGTGGACTACGTCAGACATTAACTCCTCAATTGTAGAGATTATGCATTGTCAACATAACCAGCATAAGTATCTGTTCCTGTTGTAGCAAGATGCTCGTTTAAAGGCAAATTGTGGGTTCTTAGGGAAAAAAAAAGTCTCCTTTTCTCCCCTTTCAGCTAAGAGTTAAGTTAAAGCAGCTAATGCTGCAAAATAATCAATCACATGGTCTTTCAATGACCTTTCTTTCTCACAGGAGGTAGTTGAAGCTATTGATCGCAATGCATTTATCACCTCAGACATGCCCATTATCATATCAATAGAAAACCACTGTTCACTGCCACAGCAACGCAAAATGGCTGAAATTTTCAAGGTAGGCCATAAATTGAGGTCAATTATTTTAAGCACATGCCTTGGCATTTTCCATAATTGATCACGTGATCTTTATATTTCAGAATGTCTTTGGAGATAAGCTGGTAACAAAGTTTTTATTTGAGAGTGATTTTTCTGATGATCCCATGCTTCCTTCACCTGGCCAACTGAAAAGAAAAATCCTGCTTAAAAACAAGAAGCTGAAAGCCCATCAAACACCAGTAGATATATTAAAGCAAAAGGTAAAGTTTCCCCTTAACAGCAAAGTGAGACCTAACTTCTGTTAGAAATAATTTGTTTGAAATTTTTGCCATTTCAATATGCACGGCAGAAAAATCTAACATGTATTCATGCTTGGAAGAGTCACAGTGGATTGCAACACTTTCAAGTAAGTGGGCAAAACATACAGCAATGTATGGATATGGCAGAACACATTTTACTGTGTTTTAGTTTTACAGGATTTCATAATATTATAATTAGTGCCATACACCCTATGTGATAAACAGAAATCAGGTTTCACACTGAGACTAACATTTTCTGCTCATCTTTGTTGAGAGACAATGATTGAATCCTTGAAAATTAATTGCTTTACCCAAAATGCAAACACAATTGAATTAGAATTAAATTCTTGTATCAAAACAAGTGAATCACACCAATTGTACCAGTATGTGAATGTTCTTCATCTTTGAAAGAAGTGTAAAACTGTTTCCAAAACAGCATGCTTTGCACTGGAAAATGTCAATCTTACTCTGAATAATGTGCAAAATGGACATTTTCTCATAATTAATTAAAGATAGTATCTTATTGCCTGGTTTTCTGTCAATACAAATTATATTCAAAGCCTTAAATTGATATTTTAGTTTGATATTAGCAATTTGATTTCTCATTAGATATACTCAGTACATATAAATATATATATATATGCATACCTATGCTGTCATATTAATAAATGAAGATGCAAACAGTGGTGGAACCTCTTTTGCTTTTTATAAACACTTAGCCATTGTGTAATAAGTGATTCTGTTTCTTTAGGCTCACCAGCTGGCTCATATGCAAGCACAGGCTAGCAATGGTGCTGGCAACCCAACACCTACCAATGAAGAGGAAGAAGATGAAGAGGATGAGTATGACTATGACTATGAATCTCTCTCTGATGGTAACAATATGGATTTATTTGTTTATTACAGTGCTGTTGATAGAATTGTACCAATAAGGCATGTAAATATTCTAGTTCAGGTTCAAGAATGATGTTTGGTCTTCTGTTGTGAGAGGAAGATGTGCTCTGTGTCCTTGGTGGCACTTTGGCACAGTGTCATACTGGGAAAGTAATTTCACTGTGTAGAGGAAGGACTTGGGTTTGACATTAAGTCTGACCTATCCCAGCCTTCAGGAACTGGCAGTGTAGCATAAATCCACATTTATGAGTGTTTCATTGATTGGATATAATGTTTAGAATGACAGAGATGATAAATAATACTGCTATTAGCAGTTTCCACTGCTTCCTTAGCTCCACAGTTCAGCCTGACATTCAGTTACAGATGGACATAATGTGCCACAGTGAAGTGGTGGAGCTGAAGTCATGCATCTTTTTTTGCTTCTCTTGCCTGTGGGACTGATAGATTCTGGTAGAGCACAACACTGGAGTCAGAAACATTGATCACAGAATCACAGAACTTCATAGAGGTTGGAAGTGACCTCCACAGATCATCAAGTCCAATCTCCCTGCCAAGGCAGGATCCCCTAGGGTACTTCAGTCAGAAATGCATCCAAACAGGTTTTGAAAGTCTCCAGAGAGGGAGACTCCACAACCTCTCTGGGCAGCCTGTTCCAGTGCTCCATCACCCTCACTGTAAAGACATTTCTCCCCATGTTCAGGTGAGACCTTCTATGTTCCAATTTGTAGCTGTTGCTCCTTGTCTTATTGCTGCTGACCACTGAAAAGAGATTGGCCCCATGCACTTGACACCCACCCCCCCACATTGATAAGATCTCCTCTCAGTCTTCTCTTCTTCAGACTGAACAACTCCAGGTTTCTCAGTCTCTCTTCGTAAGAGAGATACTCAAGTTCCCCAGTCATCCTCGTGGCTCTCTGCTGGACTCTTTCCAGCATGTCTCTGTTTCTCTTGAACTGTACAACCTGTACAATCCTCTCAAGCTTTGTAAAAGAACATTTGTCAAAACACTGTTGTGAGGCTTGAACAAGCTGGATGCATTTACATGGATTGCTCATTATTTTAATTGGTAATTCTCAGACAATATATTGAAGTAGATCGCACTGCATTTACCCAAGGAGAGCAGTGATGGCATAAGTGATTTTTGGTTGCTTAAATGCTGCACCAGAGTTAAACACCATAAAAGGGTCACAAAACTGACGAAGGAGCAAAATAATTACAGGTGTACTTCAGTGTAGGTGAACATAAAGTAATACATTTGGGGGAAAAAATAAACCTTGCTTGTATGATTCTAAGATCAACAATTATCAATTTGGGAGATCATGGAATTATTGAAAGTTCTCTGCAATCCTCAGCTTGTTATGTAGTGACAGCCAAAAGGTGGAGATCGTCAGGAACAGTGCTGAAAACAAACCGTGATTTTGCTGCTTTGTAAGAATTCTGTGTGCCACAACTTGATTTCTGTGTCCACTTCCTGCTTCCAGATCTTGAGAAGGATCACAGAGTCACAGAACAGGGGCTGGAAAGGACCTCTGGAAATCATCATATCCAATCTCCCTGCCAAAGTAGGATTACCTAGGGCAAGTCACACAGGAATGCATCCAGGCAGGTCTTGAATATCTCTAGAGAAGGAGACTCAACACCCTCTCTTAGGCAGCCTCTTCCAGCACTCCATCACCCTTAACAGTAAAGAGCTTTATCCTCATGTTGAGGTGGAATTTTCTGTGTTCGAGTTTGTATCTATTGCCACTTGTCCTGTCACAAGGCACTATTGAAAAAGAGACTGACCCTTTCTTTACACTCACTCTTCAGATATTTACAGACATGAATAAGATCTTCTCCCAGTTTTCTCTTTTCCAGGCTAAACATCCCCAGGTCTCTCAGCCTTTTCTCCTAAGACAGATGTCCCTTAATCATACTTGTAGCCCTCTGTTGGACACTTTCTAGTATATCCCTGTCCCAGAACTGGACACAGTACTCCATATGTGGTCTGGATATTGTGAAGTTAAGGAAATTTGAGAGAAAAGCAGACAAAAATTTAAAGGGAATGTGATGATGGCTTTGTAGAAGTCCATAAAGGCTGAAATTCACCAGCTGGCAGGGAAGAGGATTGAGGATTGAATTTGAATTGTGTTTAGTAAATCATTAAGTGAAGGAAAAAGAAGGGGAGTCCAGGACTGCTACACAGTAGATCTAGGAAGTGCTCAGTAAAACAAGTGAAAGTGTGGCCTGGAATGGGTTAAATATTTCTTTGCTGCCATGGGATATTGTAGAGGCAAACAATCTCAGCACACTGAAAAAAAAAAAGGGATTGGAAAAGCTTGTGGACATGCTTGCAAGCGAAAGTTATAGGTAGAAATGTACAGTCCAACATCCCTAATATTCAGCAATTCTGGCTGTTGGGGTGGTGCCAAGGAAGTGGACCATGACCAGTGGCTGGGTGATTTTAAACAGCATCTCCTGCTGCCACTGCCAGAAAGAAAGTGCTGAGCTAGATGAAGCATTGATCTGATTCATCTGGACATGTTCTCCTGGGTAAAGTATTTCATTCATTGATCCTTAAGTTAATTGGTACCTGTCTGAGTTCTAGGTACCACATCCAGAGAAGATGTAAGGCTCAAGCATGCCCTGCAACACAAGGCTTTCCAGATGATTTCTTATTTACATGGCTTGCTCCTGTGTTTAAAAAAAGTGTCACAAAATTAATGAATGCAGTTCAGGGTCTGGCACTGCTTGTGGGTTAGCTGTATTATTTATGATAGTATCAGTGCTGCCTTCAGTTGTGCTTTGCTAGGGATTGGCCTAACAGCTGCTTAAGAATATCCCTTGTAGGGGACAAGGTGGAGATATTATAGATGTAAATTGCTATGAAAAACACAGATCTTTGTTAACAGAGCAGGAATATTGCTTGCAATATATTGCAAGCTAACTGCAGTAAGTGACCTTTGAACAATGCTTTAGTTGAGAGAAGTTTTGAGAAATCCCAAGCTAGCATGAAACACTCACACCTTCCATATATATGAAGAAATCTGCAACATGTTTTACTGCTTTATTACAGTGATTGTTGTTCTTTGATATCTTTAATTAAGTTACTATTCTGGCAAAACTAATCTAAATAATGGTCTGTAAACTTTGTAAGAGATTTTCAGTGTTATTTTCCTTACTGATCATAAGTCTAATAGATTTTCATAAGTCTAATAGTTTTACAACTGACAATTTTCTTTTCTCTGGCTGTAAATCTTCATTTCCTTTACTCTTATTCCTTCTCTGACTCTGTTTCCCAATAGCTGATGTCCTTAATGCTTCTCCTGCTCCTAACAGCCAGGAAGGTAAAGGCCATTTGGTTGAGCATTTTAACTGCATGTCATCAGCACTGCATCTCCAGCCTGTTAAATGTGACATTGTGAACATGTGGTTATTACTTCATATTAAAAATACAATGAGATATTTCATGTGGCATTGTTAGCTGATCAGAAACTGTTAGAAGTCTGCATGTGTGACACTGGTTATGCATAAAAAGAATATGGTCAAAGCATCCAGAGTATCAGGAATGAAACAAAACTGTTCTTTTGTGACAGTTACAGTATTTCCATCCAGAAAGATCAAACTAGTAGATGTATTATTCTCTGATAAATATGTAGCTTTGAAGAGGAATTTCTGTAGATGTAAAAAAATTTCTTTGTGGTGGATGCAAGGAGAGGAGAGCTAAAACTGGCTGTAGAAAGCAGTGTACGTTTGATGTGATTGGGTTTGCACTTTGGCAGCATTTTTGTTGTTCAGGAATATCAGATGTTTTCAGGTGGCAAGCTTAAGTCGTTAAATTATTTTGTTTCAAGCATCCTCTGAGCACAAAAGGACGGGCTTTAAAAGAAGTGGGACATGAACCAAAGCCAAGGATTAAATTTTTGAAGTACAAAGCCATTACTAAAAGAAGAAGCTTTGGCCAGTAAATGTGTTATTTTGGCATCCGGTTATTCGAGTGATTTTCACTCTCCACAAATACTGTTAATTCAAATTAAATTTCCAGTTGACACTGATTGACTTTATGATTATTAAAATCCCATTTATTTTTTAGATAACATTCTTGAAGACCGACCTGAGAATAAATCAAGTGATAAACTGCAGTTTGAATACAACGAAGAGACTGCCAAACGAATGAAGAAGGCTGATTGTGCTACTTACAATAACAAAGGAAAGGTAGTTCCACTTTTTACCCCTTTCTTCTCAGCCACGTGTTGATATATAACCAACTTCAGAAAGCATTTGAGCAGTTTAGGTAACTGAGACATCAGATGGCAAATGCATTTTAATGCAGACAACTAGCAGAAAGTGTGGAGGCACACCATAGGAAATGGAATAAGTAGCACAAATGCTCATCATGCTCAAGCCCTCAGAGGTTACTCTATGTGCAGGCTGCTTGAAAAATTTAACTGTCATTGCTCTCAGTGAAAGAATTCATTGAAGTTAGATCCAGAGGTTTATTTAGAGATCTGATTTCCATTAACAGCAATGGAAATAAATATGTATCTGAATTTTCAGCATTTTTGTGTATGTAAATAAAATACCACACTGTGGTATCAGACACATTACCTTGTGTTAAATCATCTGACAAGTAAAACAGTGTGTTGCTGTTTAGTGAGTTGTCCTTTCTTCTGACCTACAATTCTGGATGGTGTTTTGTCCAAGTATTTGTAGAACTGACTCTGAGATCTTTGCACACTACCACAGTGTTAGTAATGGATATTGATGCACAAACCTGCAGACATAGATCTGTTAGGTGAAATAAGCAAATCATGTAGGAGGATTTTAAGGACATAAGTAAGATATGCAAGAGTACTTTCATTTTGTTGTTACATGTTCTTGGAATCGTCACTTAGGTTTACGACATGGAGCTGGGTGAAGAGTTCTATCTTCCCCAGAACAAGAAGGAAAGCAGACAAATAGCCCCAGAGCTATCAGATCTTGTCATTTACTGTCAAGCTGTAAAGTTCCCCGGTAAGTACACTGCCCTGTTTTATTGCTTTAAGCTTTCTAATCCTTGGAGATGTTGTGTTTATGTTTTGAATAGGTTAGTACAGCATTTTCAAATTGAAGTAGTTAAGGAGTCTTTTTCTTGATGATTTGGTAGTCTACACAGTAATAGCTCCTGGCTGAGGAGTAGTATTCATACATTATGTGGAGACATGTTATTACATTAAAGTGTTTACAGAAATGAGATTTGCCAGTCTTCGCAACTTAGACAACTGCCTCACTGCCAAATGACAGATGACAGAAAGCTTTATCTTAGGAGATCCGAGTTTCCATGTAAGGACAGACTGACTTAGGAAGGAAAATGTTCTTAAAACCTTGCAGGAAGAGCTTGTCACGTCTCTTTGTGATCCCAGTCTTGTGCATTTCACATTTGCCTGTAGCTCTGTCTTTGGTTCTTTCCCCAGTGGATAGCAGAGGAGCATCATTTTAATGGGGGTGGATGAGGACAGCTCACAGAACACTCAGACACACTCTTTGTGGGAGGTGTTATGGAAAAAGGGGGGGGTCTTCCTTTGTACAGTAGGAAGAATAATGTTTGCAGAGGAAAAGGAGAGGGAGCAGCTAAACCAACTAAAGAGGAGATCACTGGTAGTTACTTGTTCAGTACTGAAACATGACATTGAGTAAGTTTTGGCTTATATTGTGTACATAAATACTTTAAAATTGAGAGTGTGTTGTTTATTGATGTATTTAATGCTTTGAAAGAAAGCCCTGCTTTTAAATAGAATGGTTCTCTGTGGAAGAGTAAGCAGTTTTGCCAAATCGTAATCTTACACAAACAGAACTATAATCAGATTAGAGAAGCTAACCAAATATGAAATAGTATCAAATAGGCAAGATAAACATGCTGAAAAATAGAGAAACATTCTTTTATAATCTTCTGTAACTTTAAGAATAGTAGGTGTCACTTGTAAAAATAATGACTTCCAAAAATTCAATTCCAGTAGGCTTTTAAACGAAATCTACAAGGAGATATCTTTCAAATAATCTCTTTTTTTTTGAAGAACTATATTCAAGATTAAACAGAGATATTTTAAGTTCTTCCAGGCATCTCAAAACAAAGAAGTTCCGAAGTTCTAAGAAAACTTTAAAGTATTTTGTTGCTTTTATGCTGTTTTAGTTATAAAAGAAAAACCTGTTTTCGTTGCTGAGCTTCCTCCTCTAGCTTTAAGGGAGACATGAATAGAAAAATTAAGAACATTAGTTCTGTCATAGATGAACGCATGCAGCTGTTGAAAGTGGTTTTGCAACAAACGTTGTCTCCTTTGGGACAAATGCTGCCTCCTGTGCAAGACTTCCATGGCCACTATGTTACCGATTAAATTCCACTGCTCAGCTGGAGGCACAGGCGTGGTGCACTGCTGTATTCCAGTATTGCCCATTAATAACAAGATCCAGACTGGTAGACTTACGGTGTAGCTCTATTAACTGGGCTCTTAACCAACTCAGAAAATGCAGGAGTTTTCAAAATAGGGAGGCAGATTTTATGGTTGATCAATAGTGTAAATATTTTATTTCTCCTGTCTTCATATATTTCTACTCAGTGTTTATAGTTGTCCATGTCTCTGAATGTTCATCACTGATTTGTGACTGTAGAAAAAGGCAAGGACCATTATGTGCGCTTACCCTGGTGTTACTGAGTAACACAGACTTCCCCAAGTGCTCCCTGGTAAAAACAGAATTTATCATGTGGAGAAAATAACACTTCTTGTTTATAAAATCTCTGGTAACAAGGAATCCACCATAGCTCCTTGGCATTTCAGTGGCTTTTGAGCCTTACAGTCCTTTCTTAACTTCAGTTTCAGTTTGTTTGGTGTCATCATACCATTTTCTCAGAGGGTGAAGATCTGTTTTTTTGGGGTCACCCGAGATGAGGGCAGTGAAGCAAAACTGAGCACAGTACTGCTATAACCCACTGGCACATGGCTCCTTGCCTTGTTGCTGAGGATCCTTACATGATGAGTAGAGAAATCTGAGTACATAAAACCAGGATGTGCATGATTAGTTACAGAGAACAGGGAGTCACCAGAGCTAACCAGCGTGAAATTCATTCACCATCTCTGTCTCTGCCCCTATGGTATCATTCTTCAAGAAATTAAGGTGAAAATGAAAAAGCACACCCTACCTGCAAAAGTACTGTAAATTCTTTTTCAGAGCCTGCAAACTCACAGACTGTCTGTTCATCTGAGACACATGATGAGGTGGTTGCAGTTGCAGTTTAACCTGTTACTCTTGCATGGTTAGAGCGAGACAGGCAGGGCAGTTCACCATACTCTGGGTTAAAAATTTGAAAGCGGTAAAGTGGTTTGTTTAACTCAAGATGGGCACTGAATTCTGTAACTCAAAGAATATAGCACAGGGATTGTAGGGAAATAAACAACATGGTGGGATCTAAGCTGGTCTTGCTTTGACCAGATAATGGGACCAGGTGGCTTTCAGGTCCTTGCCAACTTCCATTGTTTTATAAATCTATGATTCTGTGAATAAGTGGTGCTGTATTTTGGAGTCAAGTTTACACCAGAGTGAAAAATGGAGCTTAATTCTGGGAGGAAGTGTGCTGTGTGGAAATCATGGCTATGGGAAGGACTGAAAGAAAGCTCCCAGCTTCAGCCTACCCTGTCACCATCACATTGGGTTCATGTAACTCTGGTGTTTTGCATTGCACATTCTGGTGATTTGTGAGATTAATCTGGTTCATTAGATGTTGTTTCCACAACAGGGTTCTGAAACCTGTGTCTTGATTGCCAAATCCATTTGATCCATTGAAAACTAGGATTAAGTAGTGCTGGAAATATACAGTGCACAACTCACTTTTCTAGTTAGTTCATATTCCCTGCTCTCACCTTCTGCCATCTCCTGTGGTGTGTGTTTATGTTTTGGCTCAAAGACACAGTACATCTCCAACACTGAAAGGATATGAAAGCACGTCCTGAATTTTACTAACCCAAGCAGTTCCATTGAAATTGTCAGCATAATTTTACTAGGTACCTACAGGCATCCTGTAAAGACTGGCAGCTGAAAATTTACAGCTGTGGAGAGCTATAGAAGAAACTCCAATGTATCTTCTGATTTACATCTGTAGTTGCAATATTGATATTAAATACTGAACTATCATTAAGCAAGTGTAAATTGAAGTGAGTTCGTGAGGGCCCTTTTTTCTGATGTCCCAGTGTAATTGCTTTGTTACATTTTATATCACAAGTACATCTCAGGTCTCAGAGAATCCCAGACCTCCTTGTTGTGCGTGTTAGAATAACTATCATGCTCTGACTTTAATTCTGTGTTGCCTGTACTCTTTCCAAGTCAACAGAAAGACACTGACCTTAAAGGGGATTAAGTCTTTTTACTTCACAGGGATTTAGGTCATGATTTTAATGATTACTTTGCTAGATTGCATATATCTCAATAATAGCTATAGCAGAGCTTTCCAACTCCACTGCTAGTATATATTTACCATTAAATATTTAATGGATTTTATGCACCTACCATATTTCCTATTGTTGAAATATAGATTTTAAACAGAAGAGGAAAACTCTGGAAACAACTTGACTGTTGTCAACTCTTGTTGACAATTGTTAAACTGTTCAACTGTTTAATTTGGGCTTTTCCCTTTACCTTGTATCTTTGACTCATGTTCTTGCATTTAGAATCATAGAATCATAGAATCAACCAGGTTGGAAGAGACCTCCAAGATCATCCAGTCCAACCTAGCACCCAGCCCTATCCAGTCAACTAGACCATGGCACTAAGTGCCTCATCCAGGCTTCTCTTGAACACCTCCAGGGACGGTGCCTCCACCACCTCCCTGGGCAGCCCATTCCAATGCCAATCACTCTCTCTGGCAAGAACTTCCTCCTAACATCCAGCCTATACTTCCCCCAGCACAACTTGAGACTGTGTCCCCTTGTTCTATTGGTGGTTGCCTGGGAGAAGAGACCAACCTCCACCTGGCTCCAATGTCCCTTCAGGTAGTTGTAGACAGCAATGAGGTCACCCCTGAGCCTCCTCTTCTCTAGGCTAATTTTATTGCAATTATGTAGATATCCTATCCTAGGTGGGCTCCAGGATATTATTCTTAGGATTGATATATTGGGACTGCTACTGCAGATTTTTTTAGGATTAATGAGGATGATTTGGTAGCTTGCAACAGTGTCACTACCTTTCTCAAGCCAAACAGTAAAATGGGTAAAAGGTGTATCACAGAAAGATAACTGTATATTGTATTGCTTCATGTACGTTTTTATATACACAACATGTAAAAACATTCCTAGTGTATACATATATAAAGGCATGTATTTATGTAAAGGTTAAAATTAAGTTACAGATCAAAATACAGTGCTTGCCCTGTGAACTGTATAGCAGGAGTATTCATGCCTTCAAAAATAATATAAAATATGATGGAAAATGTCGTGCCCTCTTGGTCATGTTTTTTGGCTCATTTATTTTACATTTATGGGAACAGGCTTGTCAACTCTAAACCCATCTGGCTCTAGCAGAGGAAAAGAGAGAAAAAGCAGGAAGTCCATTTTTGGCAACAATCCTGGCAGGCTGAGCCCTGGGGAGTCAGCTACTCTTGCCAAAGCATCTGGAAAAGGTAAAGTTAGCATCTTTTTTCACCAGTCACGTGGAATGACTCTGTAATCCAGCAATTGCTCCAGACCAAGTTGTTGAAGATTATCAAATAGCTTACAACATGTCAGATGGTTTTCTGTATCACAGTAACACCGCTATAACTGGAATGTTGACTCTGGAATGTTAAAAGAGGATAATTTGGTCAGGAAGATTAAGACTTCAATTCATAAAGTATTCAAAACTAATGTACATTTTAAATTATGTATCTTAAAGTCTGTGTTTTAAAAGCTATGAATGGAGGCAGAGTTGTTGGAGTAGATCCAGACCAGGATTTTTAGTGCCTGAAGTAAGACTGAGTTCCCTGAACTTCAGCTATCTCCAAACTTGTAATCATGCAATACGGCCTTGGAGGTATTTACACTCTGCAAGTAATTCAGTCTGTGAACCTGAAAATTGTACTTCTGCAAATGAGCAGATGTAAAGAAATACAAAGAGAGTACAGAAAAGGTTCTGAAGCAGGGATGACACCCAGATGCCCTGCCTTTCAGGTGCATGAACAGAAAGTTACAGCTGTAGCTTTTCCTGTGCTCATTTTATGGCTCAAGGAACATCACATTTATTTCAGGTCAAGGGCACTGCTGCAGCAGAGAGGTTACATTCCCTTCTAGAGGCCAGTGTCCTAAAAATGAAAACATCTAGCACTCGATTCTAAAGTATTCTGCTGGCTTTGTCCTCTGTCTCTTACAGCCTCTGTAGATTGTTTGAAGATTGAGCAGATGGGTTTCAAACTTGCTTCCTTTGCTCCTGTAAAACGTGTAAATGAGAAGAACAGAATTGTATTCCTTTATTTTATTGAGGCAGATGACAACCGAGTATTTATTTATGAAAGCAGCTGTTAGCACATCTAATCACACTACCATTTCAATCCTTCAATGTTATATGTCCTCTAGACGTGGAGTGTCCTTACTGTATAAGAATGAATGCAACACTTACATTGAATAGTGTCATTTTCTACAACAACCAAGGTATGAACACATGCTTCACTAGAAAACAATGGATTTTCAGGGTCTCTGGATCTGCTGCTGTGTGGTGGGTTTAGGAAATCACCCCTCAAATTAAAATTTACCAGACCAGCTCAGGTGACTTGGAAGAAAGATGAAGCTATATTTACAGCAAAGCTATGTTTACAAGCATATATACAAAATATATTTACATGTATTTACAGTCATATACCATTGATAAATAATACAGAAATCCAATCTTCCTCCCTGAACAAAGCACGGAAGGGGCCAATGCCACCCTCTCCCTCCCCAGACAGAAAACAGCCATCAAGGTTCATGTGTTGTCTGGAAAATGTTAGTGGATGAGTCAGAAAGCAGCAAAGGAACCACGACAGAACCAGCGCCCCAAAGCAGGAGAATGAAATTGGTGATACTTTGTCTTTTTGCACCAATTAGCAAACCAATGAACCATACAGACTTTACCATTATTATTCTTTCACATCCAATGCCCTGCTCATTCAGATTCTGCATTGAACTTTCAGGAAAGTACTGATTTCTCTTATTGGAAAGTTCCAATAAGCCTCAAGCTGCCGCAAGCTGTAACTTGAAGGTACTGTTTATTTTCCAGGCCCTTTTGATGCGATGCGCCAGACGTGGGAAGATCCCTGCACTCCTTACAACTCTCCAGCTTCTCTCAGTGCTATCATAAGGACGCCCAAGTGCTATCATATCTCCTCCCTGAATGAGAACGCTGCCAAGCGGCTGTGCAGGCGGTACTCTCAGAAGCTGATCCAGCACACCACCTGCCAGCTCCTGAGGACCTATCCCGCTGCCACGCGCATTGATTCTTCAAATCCCCATCCACTGATCTTCTGGCTCCATGGCATACAACTCGTGGCCCTGAACTACCAAACAGATGGTATGGGTACACAAAGGCATGTTTTAATACACTGATGTGAAATAAGTCCTTAAACTGTGAATCTGTGTTTGATGTTTGCTTTGACCTACAATCATGTAGGGATGTACCTGTCTGTGGATCTCAGCACAAGCAGTGTCATACTATGACAATCTAGTGCTTGGGAGTAGTGATCCCAGAGTTCAGGAGCTTTATGCCAGTGCAGGCTATCTCCTGATAGCACAGAAGTGCTCGTACAGCAGCAGCTTCCATTTTGTTTCTGTTTAATTGTTGAAATTGTTCTTTGTTCTCCAGTTCAAGTAGCTGTTTTCCCTTTCTAGTAACAGGTACTGAACTATTACTTAGAATCGCTGCCTTGGATACTGGTTTAACATTGCCCAAAACATTCTGGAGCCGTGTTCTATCTTCTCTTGTGTTCCCACACCTCTTTGATGGGGGTTCCATTAGGTCATCTACAAAGCTATATAGTCAGTGCTTTTTCATTCTGCAGCTCAGGGCAAATACTTAGAAGCCACTCAGTGAATAGGTGTAGGCAAACCCTACAGTTGGATAAAGACAATGGAAAGAGCGGGGGAAAAGGAATTGGACTGATTGGATGCAAAAATTGTCACTATCTGAAAACCAATAATGAATTGGTACAACTAAACCAAAAAGAGGCACCTACTTAAAACACATTGTTGTCTTCCATGTTACAATGTTTTTCATTGTCCCATTGCTGTTTGTCAGTTTTGCCTGCCTTACTTCACAGATCTTCCTCTGCAACTTAACGCAGCCATGTTTGAGGCTAACGGCGGCTGTGGATATGTTTTGAAACCTCCTGTTCTGTGGGATAAAAGCTGTTCCATGTACCAGCAGTTCTGCCCCTTAGAAAGAGATCTTGATAATAAGGAGCCAGCTATATATTCTTTAACAGTAAGTACATGAAAAGGCAATTTCATACAGCCAAACAGATGGAAGTAGACAATGTTCAGTAGTCTTTGAGCAGCATTACAGTCGTACTTTTGTATGAAATGATTAAACTTCTAATTGTTCCTTGTACTTCCAAAGGTCAACATAACCAACAGAAGTTGGAGGAGGAAGGAGCAAATAATTGTCTTTATTTTACTTTATTGGCTGCTTTCTACCTGTAGTTGCTTTGCTGTTTCCTTCATAGCAGTCACTGAAATCCAGTCCTGAAAGCGTTTTCCCTGTGACTACACAGCTGCTTAAAATCGTGCATGTGCCTGGATGTTTTACACATTTGTGAACACTTGAGAAGCTACACAAAAAAAAACATTATGAAAAGCTGTACTGTATCTTAAAAAATACATTCTTACAAGTTATATAATGAAATACATGAAGATGTATGGCCAAGGAAAGAAATGTGTTCTGAGAAGCTGGTCCCCTTCAGGGGGCATTCCAGAAAAGTGAGGTTCATAACAACTAAAACTCTCCCAGCTATGGTGATTGCACACCTGATTCTTGTGTTGTGTACCCCAAAACAAGCTGTCCTACTCTGAGGCCATGAGCTACCCAGCACTGGAGGACAGAAGTGACTCTTACTCCTTTTAGAGAGTAAGAATGAAAATACTGCACACTGATTGGAAGTTTAAATGGAGATTCTATCTACTAGTGCATATATACAAAAGGCAATCAGGTAGAATGGATGAATCCACAAGCTAAGCCAAGTCTATCAGACCTTCTAGAATCCTCCACCCATTACACGCTCAGCAGGCCTAAGAGTAGGCCATAACGGCCCCCCCCCCCCCATCTTAGGCCTACAGGGCCTCAGCAGGCTGCGTGACACAGCTCAAAAGTCGCTGCCAGCTAGAAGCCATCTCCCGCACACAGCCCATGAGATAAGAAGGGATGCGCACTCTTCCCGGAGAAAAGGATTGAAGGGAGGAGAGAGGGGAAAGTGAGTGATACCAACCAAGCACTGCCTTATAAGCTGTGATACTGGAAAATGGAATAGAGTAAAAACATTACAACATCCTGGGACAACCAGGTCCATCCCTGGGACAGGTCTTGGTCTCTGTAGTTTTCTTAAGGGAACCTGAGACCCCCTCAAACTACCATCACTGCCACCACCCTGGAGTAATGGAAAAGAAAAGCAGATCTTTTTTGACTGGATTACTGCTAAATGGCTCTGGAGTAACTTTCAGATACTTGAATGGTCATGATGTGTATTTTTCTCAGAGCAAAGATACTGTATCAGTGTCGTGGAGGGGCAGGGGGGGATGAAAGATCTCTGATTCTGACATTACAGCCCTGGCAATTACAAAAGTAGAGGAGCATTCTAATTTGGCCAGAATGTTAATAAACTCTGCTTAGGAGCATGCTAAGTAATGTTTAGCTCAGAACTGTGCCACTAAAAGAGGTACTCTGCTAACTGGTGTCTCTCTGTAATCCTCGGCTTCAGATCGTGTCTGGGCAGAATGTCTGCCCCAGCAACAGCATGGGCAGTCCGTGCATCGAACTGGATGTGCTGGGGATGCCTCTGGACAGCTGCCACTTCCGGACAAAGCCCATCCACCGCAACACCCTCAACCCCATGTGGAACGAGCAGTTTCTTTTCCGAGTTCACTTTGAGGATTTGGTCTTCCTTCGCTTCGCAGTTGTTGAAAATAACAGCTCAGCTGTGACGGCTCAGAGAATCATTCCCCTGAAAGCTCTAAAAAGAGGTACAGTACAGGTTGCAGTGACACTCCATGCCAAGATGGTCCCGCAGGTTCCTGGACTGGTTCCTGCCAGAGGGATATTTTTAATCAGCTGGTTCCATTTATCTAGAGGAAATGGGAAGCAAGTATCAGACAATGTACTTTACCCTGGCAGTGTGATGCTGATCTAATAAATGCCCTAAGAGCTGGAGGCTGCCTCAGTGACTTTTAAGTCAGATCCTGTGCTGTTGCAGAGAGGGGGATATCTTGTACACAGCTGGTGCTACCTTGAGCTGTGGCATGAGGTTGCATTCACCTTGAGACTTGCTGCTCCCTTAGGATGTGTGGAATGTTTCACTCTGCCCAAGGACCTGCTGTAATTTGTAATCACTCTGCAGGTGAGAATTTCACTGCTTGCAGCTGTAGATGTAGAAGTGAAGAAAGGGTGAGAAAAGGTGAGAGAGAAATAAGGAAGCATCACAGATTCTGTGACATCCAGGGTAGGGACTTTCCATATGGCTCAGAACAGTAAAAAAAAATACCTCTTTATGCACTTTGTGCTACTGTAATTCCATGCAACAGCCTTAGCATATGAGGAGATCTGGCCACAGGTGTGTTTTCCCAGTGAGAATTTGTTCTTGCTTCATTCATGCTCTAATATTTATCTATTTCATATTGAATATTGCAGCAAAACAGGCAGGCTCCAGGGAGACATTCATAGCAGCCTTCCAGTACCTGAAGGCTGGGAAGGGACTGTTTACAAAAGCTTGTACTGATAGGACAAGGGACAATGGTTTGAAATTAGAGAACAGTAGATTTAGTTTGGACATCAGGAGAAGGAAGTTCTTTATCACGAGGGCAGTGGAACACTGGAACAGGTTGCCCAGGGAGGTGGTTGAGGCCCCATCCTTGAAGCTATTCAGGATCAGGATCAGCAGGTTTCTGGGCAACTTGATCTCATGGAGGATGTCCCTGCTCCCTGCAGGGGAGTTGGACTAGTTGACCTGGGGAGGTGCCTTCCAACCCAAACCATTCTATGATTCTGTGGGCCACTCAGCAATTCACAGCATTTAGGTTACGCTGTTGCACAAAGAGTGAATGCAGTGTAATGACAGCGCTTTGAATTCGCTGGGTGCACGAAGTTGTAACTACATATATGTATGAAATCTGACTTTTTCATTTATGAGAGTTGTATCCTAGGATGTCACAAAGTACTTACAGAAGAGTTTTTTCTTCTTAGGTTATAGACATGTCCAGCTCCATAACCTGCACAATGAAGCATTAGAAATTTCTAGTTTGTTCATAAATAGTCGGAGAATGGAAGAAAGTCCCTCTGGAAACACCCTGCCTGCATCAGTGGTAATTGCTTTTTGTGAATGCCATATATTCTTGTATGTATGACTTCTAAAACTGGATTGCTTGAAGATGTTAGTCCCTAAACCCACAAATATTTCAGGAGTACCTTAAATGCCTAATTCTTTTGGGCCTCGGCGGGAGTAGTTATCTCACCTGGCTGAAAGTGTGGTAAATCTTAACAAAGTCTGACTTCTGATGTATTTCGGTATAGCAGCAGAACTCCTGTGCTGGAGAAGGAGTGTGGTTGAGCAGTAAGGTTCAGAGCTGCCTCGTGGCTTCCCTTATGCATGAATCCATAAGCAATGCTTTGAAAAGGAAGATGCAAATTACCAACAATAGGAAAATGAGAGTAAAATTGAATCCTATTGCAGGAAAAGATGGAGTCTGTATTTCCATAAATGCATACGTATTTACCTCTGTGTGTCTATGTGCACTTCTCTCTCTTTATATGTACATGTATGGAGGTACAGATGTATGTATAATGTATATATACCAAATATGCAAGTACTGATGTGTTTGTTTATTTTTTAACAGCTTTTAATGTTAGTTTACCTGGGTTACATGTGTTTTATTAACCTTAAGCATGCATGTTATCATTTTGCAATTCCTAGATTGGTAGATAAAACCTAAGCTACTGTATGTGCAGCAGGTGTTACCCTCCAGCAGTGAAAACATTCCAGACATGTGTCTTGGGGAATTACTAGGCAGAAAGGAAGTACACAAATGGTTTGGAGGGTAAAACAATGCTGGTAATTCCTCTGGTACTTCATAGACCGAATTCAAGTAGTCTGAGCGTTAGCTAGAATGGATAATGAGTGATGGAAGTCTACCCTTCAGCGACTGTCAGTTTAGGTAGTCTCACTGGAAAACTTGCTTTTTTTTTTCTCTTCACCTTAAGAGTAGGATGGTGTGGAATATTTTGAGGGGTTGAGTTCTTGGGTGTGGGGTTTTTTTTATGCTTTGATCTGTAATGTGAGAGTCATGTATTAGCTGGATAGCTTTGCTCTGTCAAGGTCCTTGCCACTTGAGTGGTTGCTTTTAAGCAACCAAAAATAACACACCTGTGTAAAACCATTCACTAAGCTGTTGAATGTTGTCTGGACAGCTCTTTAGCATGGGAGAAAGGAAAGCTGCCATGACTTACAAAGTGACAATTCATGGAATTCCAGGACCAGAGCCTTTCACAGTTTTTAACATAAGTGGGGGAACCACGGCTGCACAGCTTCTCCACCAGGTAAGCTGCCACTGAATGGCAGACTCTTAATTGCAAGAATCCACACTAACAAACAGCCTTTTGGACACATTATCTCCCTGCATTTCTCACATGCAGTTCATTTGTCACAACAAAGAGGCATTTTAGAAATGCATTACTGCAGAATTAATTATATTGCAAAGACAGAATACCATCAGTGAAATTTTCTCAATCTTGGCATCAGAGAATGGGTTCATACTCTTAGAATATATCCCCCTTTATGTGCATGCAGATGAGAAAAGCAGCCTTCCCAAGTGATGGAAGCAGTGGGCTGCTCATACACCAAGGACAAACATTCCTGCATAATTCGTCAAACTTGAGCACTGTAGGAGTACAGAGTAGAAGTTAGAGGGCTAAGTTCATGAGTAGAAAAGCAGTTAATTCAACAGGGATTGTTATTCTAGCAGTGGGAAAAGACTGTAGTGTCCTGGGATTACGAATAAATTGTCTGGGCAGCCAAAGAGGACAGAAGTAAGCTTAAATGGTACTGCCTTGTCTGGAATAGCTGAACTGCTTGGCCAGGTTAAGAGAACAGTACATTGCCCTGAGTAAAGTGTCTGAATAATAAATAGCACATCAGAAATCTTGCCTGCACTATCAGCATAGTTACTGATTCTTAAAGGTTCTTTACTCAATTATAACTACTAATAATGCAGTATTTATAATTAACATTCTAATTGCTGTGTATTTATTGTGGTCTGTCCTAGCTCTTGGCTACCACAAAAGGCACCGAGTCATGTGCTGCAGACTATTTTCTGATGGAGGAGAAAAGCTTTATATCTAAAGAAAAGAGTGAATGCAAAAAACCACCATTCCAGAGGGTGATTGGGCCTGAAGAAGGACTAGTGCAGCTTTTGAACAGTTGGTTCCCAGAAGAAGGATATGTTGGAAGGATTATCTTTAAAACCCGAGAGGAAGTAAGTCTGGTTTGGATAGATTATTATTTACAAAAGTAGATAAAAATAGCTGCTAGGACCAGAAAACAAAAGAACACAGTACTTGTTTCACTGCTTGGTGACTAATGTGAATGCTGTGTACATCATTTGAAAACAAACATAACTCTTGAGCGAGCACAACTAGATGTCATGCACCTGTGTGTACACTAATTTGGCCTCACTCAGCGCTAGTATCAGCTGTGTGGTGTTTAGTCAACAGTTCAATGACACTAGACTACTGCTTTGTCTGGCAGTTCTAACTTACTGCAAATCTAGAGTTTTACATTGTAGGAAATTAATGAAAAGAAAGATAATATTTAATAACACAGCATCACAGATAACAGCACTCTGGCCTACAGTTGTCAGTCACTGTAGATGTCATCAGCTTCTCTGTTCAGAAAAATCAGATAGTATTTTAATATTAAAGAAGTCTAAAAACCTCAAAGGGTTATTAGCAACAGGAGCTTAAAATAATGAACTAGGTGATTTCTTCTGTTTTAAGGCAGGAAGATGGAATGATTACTTCAGTTTAAACTCTACATCCATGGCTTGAAAACTGGCTTGTGAGAAAGAAATAAAAAAGTAGGAGAAAGGCATTTACTGATCTAATTTTCAGAGGCACTTCCTTTGGTCAGCTCAGCATAATGTGTGCTTAGTCATATACACAAAAATGGTTATGTGCACAAGGTTTAAGTACAGAAGTGACAGAGGTCCTCTGGGATCCTCTCAAGTTAAAAAATGTATTTTTAACTTAGTATTTTGATTGGGTTTTTTTAATGCTTCAATTTGACTATCACTGTATTATACAAATCTGTATTTTGTTTTCCTCTACTCCTAATATCCAAAGCAAAAATTAACTAGGTAGAAGTTTGCTTGTGGAAACAGTAGCCTAATTCAAATGACTGGCAGCATTTTCTTTGGAAGTATATATGACCACAAATGGGCCATGGTCAAACCCCACTCTTTCAGAAAACATGGGTTAAAGTATGTCAGTGCATGTTAAAACGATGCTGTAGTTTTGTCCAGTACCTCAAGGTATTATCTGTAGGTCTTGGAGATGGAAATGAGGCTGCAAATTTACATGGATTAAAAACAAGGAGTGGGTGACTTGCGGGGTGTGATAGAGTTTATGAATTCAAGCTTTGTTAGAAGGAGATGGAGAGAAAGGCACTGAGAGAAGATGTTGGGAAGAACTCTATCTAAAGTCTGCAGTAGCCACAGAGCCTGAAAAAGGATAGAGAAGCAGTAGCCTTCCTCTGGCTCCACAGGAAAATGTTCACTCAGACTTCTTGCTCTCTAAATTCTTTTGGCTTTAGTGTGGGGACAAGGAGAAAAAAGGACACTTTACACCATCTCCCACCTTATTGCCACCATTACATGACAGAACATAATTCTGTATGTACATAAGGAAATAAAGGATTTAAGTGAATAATGTGGTACTATACATGTCTCCATTCCTTGCCTACTCTGACAAGTGTTTCAGACAGTGATTTTGGAAACACAGGTATTTTAGCAACAGTGGCTTGTCAAAACTTCCATAGACTTGTGCCTAATGAAATGGAGCTGGGGCAACAGCACCGCTTCCAACTGCCATGTCATAAAAGCCTGTGACCACCAGCTATTACTTACCCCTCTGAAGTAAATCAATTTGTCTCTCCTCTATTTTGCTATAGAATTTAAACGAGAGAAATGCCCTTCAAGAAGCAAAGGAAGATGCAGCCATAAGCTCTGAGGATGACAGTTTCTTTGTTCAGGTACACGATGTCTCCCCGGAGCAACCACGCACTGTCATCAAAGCTCCCCGCTTCAGCACAGCTCAGGACGTCATACAGCAGGTAAGCAGCTTGTTTTCATTCAGTAGCTCTGTAACATGTAGGGTGGAGGCTGGTTTCATACAAGATAAGATGGGGTTTGTTCTCAGGACTAGCTGAAGAATCAGTTTAAGTAACCTGCATCTGAAGGAACGCCTTCTTTTTGTCTTCTTTTTACTTTTAAACAGACTCTTTGCAAAGCAAAATACTCCTACAGCATTTTGAGCAATCCAAACCCAAGTGATTATGTGCTCTTGGAAGAGGTGACGAAAGAGCCAGCAAACAAAAAGTCCGTGACATCTAAACCATCTCAAAGGATTCTCTCTGATCAAGAGTGTGTGTTTCAGGCCCAAAGCAAGTGGAAGGGCGCAGGAAAATTTATTCTTAAACTCAAAGAACAGGTTCAGGTAAAAGGTTAAGTTCTTTGCAGCAGATTTTACAGATGATGTATGATCAGCTTAATGGGAACCTATTTCCGATGAGCGGGAGACATAACTGGCATGAGGATGAGTGGAAGAAGAGACTACAGCATCTCCCTTGCATTAGTTACATCCAGCAACACAATTCCCTCACAGCCTGCCAAGTCCTGTGACAACCTTTCTCTTTAGCTACCAGCTTTCTGGCTGCACATGATATGCTCCCCGTCATAGCAACGCTGGCCTATGCAAAGGGGCAGAACTTGGAACACTTCTGGAATAAAGTACAAGCCTGCTGGGAGGAGTTGTGTTCTCCCTTCCAGCAGATGCCACTGCTCCACAGGAGCTGTGTCATAAGCAGAGACTTTTATATTAGGTTATACCCAGTCTGCTAAATATATCTTTGGCAACACCTGATTTTCAATTAATTTATTCAGAACAATCAGAAGAATAGATGTTGGCTGTGAAAACACCGAATTTGAGAAGGGAGATTAAACTGTTTCTATGATTTTTTTGGTTATTTTTTCACAGGCAGCACGAGATGACAAAAGAAAAGGCATTTCCTTTGCCAGTGAACTCAAGAAGTTAACCAAGTCAAGTAAGCAGTACCGGGGATTCATATCATCACCTCTGCAGGTCCTGCCAGACAGTCCACAGAACAAGGATGAAAGATCTGCCTGCAGTTTAGCTTTCAGTGACCTTATGGAGTAACAGTCAGCACTGCCTACAGTACTGTCTATTCAGGTATGAGATACAGAGTCTAACCCTAAGCAATCATTTCAAACTCTTACAGAGTAAGAGTTGGTTAAACCATGGTGCAGTGCAAGGGACTGACAGAAAGAGCTACAAAAGCCTTATACAGTGGTGTGCATGGGTGCGGCAAGATCAGCCCTGAGATACCACCAGAGGTGGTGTAGCTCACTGTCAGTGAAATCTTTTTCAGTGTAATAATCCCATCTCACATATGGCCAATATAGGCTTACATTTCTCTTTCCACATACATCTAATTATTAAGGCACTACTTGGCATGCGGTGTCATACTACTGTAAAATCGTTAAATTAACACAATTCAACTTACAGAATTCTTAATGTACAAAAAATTTCAAATACAATAGGACAAATTTGATACTTTATTTCTAGGCTACTCTAAACCTCTTAAATCATCAAAGCAAGAAAAACAAAGTTAAGTTACGTAAAGATCCCAGTTACATTCCCTCTACTGTATTTGTTCTTCTATTTCTTTGTTCAAACCTCAAGTTGACATCACTTGAATCCTTCTGCAGTGCCTTTGAAGGAACCTGCTGTGGACCAAAGCAGTCAGCAATTGTTTCTCATGCTACAGATGCTTAATCCAGGCAATGGTGCCGGATGAACATCGAGAATCTGGAGATCCTAAGTGGGATGTTGTGCAGATTGGATGGAAAGATGCCTGTCAGCTATAGGAAGATTCTCATCTTCCCACATTTTCACACCTGCAGATTCTTGATAGGTGGATGCAGAAGTTCTCTTTGACTGTATGTTGTAAACCAACATGTCTTCACCCTCCCCTTTTTAAACAAAAGGTAATTTTAGCTAGCTGCCTCTATAGAAAATGAAGGCAGAGTGTTTTTTTATGTGTATTATATTAAAATAATGCACTTTTACCTGAAGATTTCTGTTAAACACTGTGTTAAGTGACTGTAAAGAGATTTAAATATACTGTAACTTCGTGCTCATATCTCTTTAACTTTGGTGAGTATACACAAGACACGTGAATTATTTATGGCTGTTATTTACTTCAACAAAATAATGTACAATAACTAAATACACCTAACTGCTAATGATGCTTTGACATGGAACAACATAAATTCTGGTTTCCCAGGCTTGTGTTTAAAGACTATTTATTATCATGTATTTGTCATACACTACTTTTTAGGAAATGCAGGATTTTTACCTCTGAATTTAGAAGAAAAAAAAAGATTTGAACTTTTCTGGTTGTTTCTTTTCAGCACAAGAGATTTAATACACCAAACTGACCAAACACAAAACAATGCATTGAGAAATGTAATTAACATTTCAAAATTATGAATTCCAAATACATTTTTCTGCATAGTCTGGAAATGACTTCTTACTTGTCTGTTAAACCCAGAGAGCGTCAAGAACTCTTACGCTATAATTCTTGACATTTTTGTTTACATAGAAACACTGTTGGAAGTTTTATGTTTGCTGAATTCATCTTTTGATATTGAAGAAGTTAGTTGTGATTGGCTGTTTTTTTTTATTCCATGGAACTTATTAATGTGATTAGTTAAAACAATTCATAACAATTCAAAGGAATGCAAATGAAACAATTACTGATATGAGTTATCCCATTGGTTTCCCACAGGAAGTGTACCTGTGATCAGTAAACTGCTCTGCATGTGCTCTGCCTCCCCAGAGCAATCCCTAAACAAAGCATTTCAGTACCTGGTATGACTAAGTCAAGAACTCTATTAATACAGAGCACTGAAACACTCACTCAGCTTACTCCCCATCACCTTTAGCACTCAAGCGCAAAACACTGCTACTCCAAAGATAGAAGCTGCACCATGCAAATGACAGAACAACAGTGCAACTAATATGAGGCTTAGTTTTCATAGTGCAGGGACAGAAGTAAACAAAAGTTACAGGCAGTAGTCTTATGACATCTAACACCTCACCTCCAATAATTAGAAAATTAAAGAAGGCAAAGCCATTAGCTGGCTTCTAAACAAGCAGGCAGAATCTGCACTGTCACCAAAAGCTATGAAAGCATTTTCTGTACTCAACAGAAAATTCCTATGTAGTAGTTATTACCAAAGCAAAAAAGTGCCCTCTTGAGGTCATTTCCAGCTTTTGGGAAAAGTAGCCACAGACACACAGCAAAATCATACTTCCTTGTGGCATATCCTCCCAGAGACCAATACGCTTCCCACTGCTTACCTTCAGTGTTGATGCAGCAAAGCAGCCATTTGCAGTTCAGTAATACAACGCAACCACCTCCTAGCTCAGTCTCTTCATGTACACGTTCCAACTGCACAGAGCTGGCCCCTGTAAGAATGAACTACCTGCTTTCCCTACCACACCCCTGAGGCACATGCATAACGCAGGACTGATACTGACTAAAATGTTACAAGTGACAGCTTACCATTGTTTTATAGGCATACTATGCTTTGAAATACTTTGGAGGTACTAAGAAAAAATACGTCAACCTACTGCACAATTCAACTAAAGCAACTTTTAAATGGTAGTTTCTGGCTGTTATTTTAACAAAATAGCAGTTTCAGATCACTAGGAGTTTTTGTGTGTGTGTGTTTGCATGGCATTTTAGAAACAATACTTTCTTTCCTGTAGAGTTTGCACTTACCTGCTTGGCTTCTTCCTTTTTTTATTTTCCAGTATTCAGCAGCACTGAAGATAAAAACCTTAGCATCACCTCTAGTATCACAGTAGTCTGGAACACACATTTGCTAATTGATTAGATTCAACGTGTAATGTTCTTACACCCATGTCTTTATCCATTAATGGCTCTTCTGTCACATGAATTTAAAAGGCCCTTGGGAAATCAAGGGAGAACACTAGCCTTGTCACGTTGTGTAATGCAGGTTTAGCACTGGACTGAAGTTCTGTAGCAACTTAGAAACAGTAGTTTTCTACTATTTGTGCTAATACACAAATTTTTAGCTTTGAAAATAGTTTGAGTATGCATCTTCCTTGGCAATCAGTCTAAAGCTGCTTTTGCCACTGTTTGTCACAGTGAAAAAGAACAGCAGAATATTTGGCTTTCTATTAAAACCCTCCAATTTTGTAGGCACGGAGACAACTGAAATAATCTAAGGCTAATGATGCTACTGCAGTATTTTCCTTGATGCAGACATATCACTTAGTTTCACGTTTAGGTAGTGGTAGACATCCAAGTAAATTTTTGGTGGTGCATTTTATTGGGTGTTTGGGGTGAAGTTGGAAAGGAATAGAGTATCCTTCTCCTTCCAACCTGCATTGGTTCCAAGTGTCCTAATAATGAAAATAAACACCACTTGCAGCATTAAACAGTTTACTTAAGGTTTGTTAACTTTTGTGAAAGCCCAGTTAAACAGAGTTCACATGCTGAGCTATTTTCTAATAGGAAAGCTTATTCTACTCGGACCCAGGTTTTATTTTTGCAGGAATACCTGTCCACACATTCCTATGACAAGACAGACAAAGTAACTTGCTCCCTTTCTGTGCGTTTGGCTAGGTGCAGACATCAATTAGGAAAATACATTCATTTTTACACTATAAACTATTTACAGGAAGCAGCTTCCAGGATAAAGTTTGAAGGAAAGGAATGTAAATCACCAACACCTACCAGAAACAGGCAGTCTCTGAGTGGTAGCAGGCCTCATGCTGAACAGTTTACAGGTTGAAGCGTCACACCCTGTTACCTACAGAAGTGTTTAATTCTATTCTGTTTAAAAACCACTGTTACCTTTTTACCTTAAAAAACAGTTACCTTGTGTAGCTTGTGCTGCTTGCAGTGGTGTGACTGTATGGGACAAAAGCTGGGCAGCCACAGATCCTGGCCCCACTGCAGCACTGCTTTAGTTTGCAGGAACTGAGGCATGCCAGGAGGTACCTCCTACTGCCTGAAAGTTTCCTTTCTCTTACTGATCCCGAGTTTAGCAGTTAGACAAATAAAAAATTGTGTGTCAGTTTTAATTTTTAAAACCTAGTCAACATTATTTTTACTGCTGCAAACATTAAGTAGATGAAGTATCTGAATAGCCATCTCTAGAAACCTTCTCCTTCTAGAAACCACGTGCTTTCAAGACTTAAAGTCTTTAACATGGAAATACCTAAATCTTTGAAGAATGCATTCTCCTACAGTCATAGTTTGCCACTGAAAAAGAACTTGCTGGTAGCTTTACATTTCAGTGGAAGATTGAGCCTGCAGCTTCTGAAATGGAACTGTCTCTTCTGCTCTAGCTCTTCTAATGCTACAATTAACATTTGGGTTTGAATCACTGGCTGATAACTATTCCACTATAGAACTCAGTTTACTTTTAGGGTAGCCCACTACACCTAATAATGGTGGTGTTCTATTCCTGTCTGTGATACCTAATTTGTAACTTCAATAGTGCTAGCATTTGGCAGAGTTAGCAAATTAAACACAAAAATCAATTAGAAGAGATTTCACTCCAACACATGTATAGGATATTTCAGAATTACTTAGTTGTACAGTTTTCTTCCTCTGCCTCTTAAAACATGTCCAAGTATTCTGACAATGCAACATCACTATGTGCCAGTCTTTATATTGTTTGGAAACTATGTAAAACAATTTTAAAACTGACTTTTCCACCTGGACTATTTTATCTCTGCTGACTTGAATTTCTATTTGTATATGTTGTAAAAAAAAAACAAACAACAAAACAAAACACAAAAATAAATGGTTCAAGATATTGACTCCTTTGCTTTTGCCTTCCTGAACTCAAAAATAGTGGCAAATGCCCCCTACCTTGGAATTTTTCAGAATTTAAATCGCATCCATATTTGCAAACATGTAACAAATGAAAAGGACTACCAAAAGCTACGGGTGCAACAACCTAAAACAGAAAGAAACAGACATATTACTATCAGTGTTATGTAGGCAGATTTATAATCTACATAGTAAAATATGTATTTTCTAATGCACTAATAGATAGAGGTCTGCTCCAGAAACGTTTGTGAATAGTTCACCTAATTTCAAGTACTTATAATCTGATTAATACTAGAAAAATAAGAACAAATTACTCATAAAACTATGTAAGAACAAAAAAATCAGGAAAAATAACTACATACCCTCAAGAAAAAGGAATGTTTTCTGATTATTGTAAGGTTAAGCAAACCAAACAAAAGTTCTTCAAAATTTACACCACCAATCATTATCACACAACAAAACTAATGAGCCACCTGTCAGGGACATTAGCCCACCACACTCCCCTTTAGAATGGAATTCACAAGAAGCCAATAGTCAGTTTTAACTTTTATACTTACTGCCTGCAAAGCCAACATGCAGCTGAAAATGGATTCTAAAACAAGCAGGCAATACCTGACATTTGAAGAATGGGGAGAAAATTACTTCCAAGCTAAAAAGCAAAACAAACCAAAATTCTTACCCTGAATCTCTCCAGTATTCTTTACAGTGGTCATTTATTGAAGGCATTGTCTTAGAGCTTCCAATCATCATGACCATTCAGAACTGGAATTCAGCAATTGCAATTTACCAAGATTCATCAGAGGGAGAAAACCCACCAAATGCAAAATCATTTAAAGATGAGGTAAATGGCTAGATGTCAGCAGGAACCCAATAAAACCACAACACATACCCCAAAGCTGTAAGCATCTTAAACATCAGTCAGTGTTAACAGTTCCAAAATATTTATTTGTGAACACAACTGAGTTCATACATCTGTATGTTCTGTTACAAAAATCAGAAAATGTAGAAGCAAAAGTACTATAATACATGGTTGCAGACAATGTCAAAATTGCTTTGGTTTGTATCTTCTCAATTTACCAATGTGACTGTTCCTTGTGTCCCGCTCTGAGAACACAGAATGGATTGTGAAGTGCATGGTAGCTGTCTGAAAAAATTATGTTACATTTTTGTGTGTTTCTACATTCAGACAAAAGCCTACTTGAATTCCTTTAACTAGAAATTTCTTTCAGGCACTCTTTGTCCACATTTAAGAAGCCAACTGACCATGACTGATAAGATACATTAGGGTATCTTAGGGTGTGACAAGGATGCTTCCTTCAAGTGTTTTGCAAAATCCAAGGGTTTGTGAACAGCGGTTGCACTGATGTGTTGCTGAAGCTGTTTGTTTAGCTCTTCATCTATAAATGAATCCATTTGTGAGAATGTATCCTGGAAATTACAAAATATTAGTTGCATTACTAAAACAGCCCAGTATGTGGTTTCCATACCTAGCTCAATTAGCAGTCCTGTTCGTCTCCCATGCCTCCTCATCATCTACACTAGACCTATGGAGCTGGCAGCTCACCTGGTATCTGGCTTGCCAGTAAGTTTCACTGCAAAGTGATGTGCCAGTTTTTTGGTTTGTTGTAAACTGAGCTTTAGAAGATTATCTACTACACATAGCCACAGCTTTCAACTTCAGTGGTACTAACACACTGCTTCCTGTTTAACACACCTTATTAAAATAAACCAAGCATCTCTGATCAAAAGGCCAGCAAAAGCAATAATGTTAATAGTAAACGTTGTGCCCTGACCCTGCCTCAGGAGATCCCTTCTGTCTGCAGCCAGGTCTGGAAGTCTTCTGCTCTTTCCTGGTGCTCAGATAAGGAAGATCATATATGTGATTTATGCCCATCTTTGAAAGTCTTAACACTGGCAGAGTCAAGTATACACTGAGCACTCAGTTATGTCCATTACAGCCACTTAGGGACAGTTTGTTCTCTCTTTTATCTTCCTCTTTCTTTGTTTTGGCAGCCTTAAAGAGTTTGTGCATTTTCTTATTTAAGCACTACACAAATGCTTCACCTATCTGTTGCTTCGAGTCTTGTTCTGTCAAGAGCTGCCTGTCTAACACCCTAGCAGGACAAACACATCAAGAAGCCACTGTAAAAGGACAGAATAATGAAATACAAATGCATTTTCAGAAGATGCTCTATACAATGGGGAAAAAAGTTATGCTTATTGCTGAGTTACAAATCAGAGATGCTAACAAAGTTGACAGGTTATAATGTTTTCATTAGAAGAAAACTGCTTATCATTTTCTAAAGAATAGACCACTCACTGGATATTTAATGGAGTTTGACATCTAAAACACGTCCAGTGCCGAGGATCTAAAAGTATTCCACCATTTCTTTTTATGTATTACATCTTGGTTCAGTTCAAATTTATACTTTATAAAGTGACACAAATGAGGGTCAGTATATCCTGCTACACAGTGAATCAAAGACTCTGCAAATTCAGCTGTCTTGCCAAACTGTGCACACTAGGGAAAGAGGGCTGGTTTTAATTCTTGCTTTTTGAACAAACAGTAGTTCATCATTACAGAGAATGGAAAAGAAATTTGCACTGAACCACTGCAAAGTGCAGAAGGTAAGTAAAGCAACAGCTATCATATTCGACTTGCTATATTAACTGATGCTATGGGAGGTGGAAGCTTGGCTTCCTTCTTTATAGTCGGTGGTATCTTCTGCCAATTAAAGTACTTGACACAGGAAGTACAGAAACCATGAATCTAAAGCAAGTGTGCTAATGGATAGTGAGCTAGCAGATACAGGTTATACTGCTGTATCATGTGGTTAAACAAGGATGCAGAGAAATGAGTACCTTTTTTCTGGGTGTTACTGATGCAACAGGAGGATTAAAGGCCATTCCCCTCATACTGTATTCTTCAAAAAGTTCTGTAGCATGCCTGTAGCAAGAAACACAGTGAAAGAAAAACGGCATTAGATCCACACTTCAAATAATGTATCACCAATGCAAGAGCAGCTTCTCACACATACAGGCCGTTCACACCCTCCACCATGCTTTGAGAGAACTCATTGTAATGAGTATCAGCTAGAAAAGATCAGAAAACAATGCAAGTAAAGGCAAGCAAAATGTGTCTAAAGACTCAATTGGGGGGCAGAAAAAGAAATGGGAGACAAGAAAAATGTTCTGTTGTCTGGCTTGCCAGAGATCCAAGCAGTTATTGCTTGCCCTAGTTGAAAAAGTAAAAAAACCAAACTTGCAAACAAAAAACCCAACCATCCTGCTAGGATTTCAAACATTTCCTTACCAAAGGGTTTTAGGTAGCCCTGGGAGAATAGAGAAGACACATGGGAAAGATCATGGTTAAATGACAGAAAACAAGATGGGTTTTGTAATGACAGGAAAAAAATACGAATTTGCACCAAGTCTGTGCCAGGGCATGTGTTGTTGTGGAGAATACCAAGTTATGTGCACTAGTGGGAATGAGCTGCCCAGAAAGAACTGCCGAGAAGAGGATCAGTAAAACAAACGGCAAATGAAATTTAGTGTGGATGTAAAAACAGAGAAAAGCATTTTCAGCTTCAGCTAAAAACTGATCTGACTGCTGTCATCTAAGGAAAAAAACAAAATCTGACAGTTACTTTCATGGGATTGTGACCTGAATGAGATTTAATGAAACAGAGAACAGAACACAAGGTAGTTACATCAGTGTATAAATCCACAGATAAGCCTACATCTCAAATACTGCACCCCAGTCTCCAGTTCCTTGTCACAAAATACCTGAATAGGTAAAAGTTCAGGCAGAGGCAATAAAGATGGCACCGAGTTCAAAGCATAAGAAGGCAGGTCTTAACGAAACAAGCTGTGGACTCATGGAACCCTTACCAAATGATGCTGTATTTGAAAAAATTGTGCTTAGGTTCAAAGAGCACAGAACAATCTTGAAAATAATTCCATTAAGAAGGCCATACTAAACAGAAAACGGTACCAGGTTGAGGAAAGCCAAGAGGCTGAAACCAGCAGGAGGCTAGGACACTGCCCAGGCCACATGCCTTACATGCCTGTCCTGTTTTCACTCTCCTTGAGGCACCTGCCCAAGGCAGGATGCTGAATTAGATCCTTAGTCTGAACCAGGATGGCTGTTACTATGCTTTAACATAGTATGGACCTTGCACTGCAGCTTGGTTTCTGGTTTATACTGAGCAGTTGTGGTTCAGTGACCTTTATACAGATTCAGACCATGGCTGCTACTAAGGAAATGCAGATTATTTTGCTCCTGTGGGAAGAAGACACTTGGAGATTTTTACCCTTGTCACAGCCTGGCAACAAGCTTCAAAAGATTAAAAATCCCCCAAAATAAAAGCAGTCAACATGTTGTCCTGGCAGAAGAACAAAGAAAGCGGCCTTGAAGAATATGATTTTTGAATTTTATGGATAATTATTTTTAGAGATTCCTTTAATAACGTATGGGCACCATTATTTTAGAACACTATTTGTAAAAACAGAACTCTGATAATTAACTCACCTTTGGCTCAAATCAAGTGAAAGAGCCCCTGAGCCTTCAGTTGGAGCTCCAGCAATAAGGTGGGCTGCAAATTTCTGCACTATTGGATGATAGTGTCTCTGAAAGAAAGGAGGAAAGGCAGCAGTTGACCAAGGAAAAAGGAACGACATTTTTCTATGGATTCTCTCATTTATTCCCATTTCAGTAAGATGGAAAGTTCTGCTTTTCTTTTAGGGAAACTGAGCATTCCACAATCAGTCTGTTCCTGAGGTTACGTGAATGAGAACACCCAGTCATAGATTTATTCACTAGTACTGCCATGCTGTAAGCATAATTCCCCAATTACTCTAGCCCCTAGATGGCAAGAACTAAAGCAAATGAAGCCCTCCCCAAGTCTCAAACTATAAGCCTGGCTACAATGACAGATCAAGGTGTCAGCTGCTCCCCAGAGGGCTGGACTGCAAGAGAAATGAAGAGACTGGAAAAGCCCCCAAATGAAGCAACCTGCAGTAAGGTCCAGTGTGGTACTATCATAGGGGATGTGTAACATCCACTGTGGAACTCAACTTGTTCCCTATGCAACTGTGCTCTTCCTCTTTGTGTGCAATGAGCTCACGTAGGCCAGATTAGGTTGGTAAAACTGAAGATCTCTGTTCTCTACTTGTAAAGAATCTAAGTATTTAGCAGCTATTTATTGCTGACTTTTATTTCCCAAATCACTCAACTCTTGACTAACCTGCAGTAAGTGCAATTCCCACAAAGCCGTGTTCTGAGCATTGCAATGCTCTGGTTCATCTAGCTCTGGGAGATAAACTCCACTGCCTTGAGATTCATTGTCTAGTAAGAGGTCCATCCTTGGGAATGTCTAAAACACACACACAAAAAAAAGTACTGAGTTCCTTATATCACACATCTAATTACGACATGGTTAAGTTCAGGATTCCTTCATGTTATTCAGTCTGAACAGCACTTAAGGATACTCTGTTTTCATTGTTCTTCCTTCAAGTGCTTCAAAATATTTTGCACAAAATCAATCTCTCACAGAAGTCAATAACCTTTAACCAGTAAGCTAAAATTCCAACAAGTAAAACTTACTTGCATTAATACCCTGTTTGTTGCCAGGATCCCAACACTGGAGTTTGGAAGTACATGAAGAGCAAGCGTGGAAAGTCGCTTTAGGAAAGCAAGAGCTCGCTGCTGAGACACTTGCTTTCTCCGCTTGGCAAACATGACATCCAGGCACTGGAGCACAATCCCTATATCATCATTGGTACGACCTCGAAAGCAGAAGTTCATACAGAGTAAATAGAACACAGTGATAGAATCACAACATCAACCAGGTTGCAAGAGACCTCCAAGATCATCCAGTCCAACCTATCAACCAGCCCTATCCAGTCAGCTAGACCATGGCACTAAGTGCCTCAGCCAGTCTTTTCTTGAACACCTCCAGGGACAGTGACTCCACCACCTCCCTGGGCAGCCCATTCCAATGGCAAATCACTCTCTCTGGGAAGAACTTCCTCCTAACATCCAGCCTATACTTCCCCCGGCACAACTTGAGACTGTGTCCCCCTTGTTCTGTTGCTGGTTGTCTGGGAGAAGAGACCAACTCCTACAACCTCCTTTCAGGTAGTTGCAGACAGCAATGAGGTCACCCCTGAGCCTCCTCTTCTCCAGGCTAAACAACCCCAGCTCCCTCAGCCTCTCCTCACAGTGCTTGTGCTCCAGGCCCCTCACCAGCTTCGTTGCTTTCTCTGGACACGTTCCAGCACCTCAACATCTCTCTTGAACTGAGGGGCCCAGAACTGGACACAGTACTCAAGGTATGACCCTTAACCAGTGCTGAGCACAGGGGCAGAATAACCTCCCTTGTCATGCTGGCCACACTGTTACTGATACAGCCACCTACTCTGCTATTGACTGTACACTGTAACATGAGAAATGGCATGAAAACAAAGAGGTTCAAACACAGCATTGATGTGATACAGACACAAGCATCCATCCCTTTCTGGTAAAAACAAACCAGCTTTGAACAGAAAAAATGTATCATTTTATGTGGGGCTTTCTAAGAAATCATTAATTCCATCAAAAATGTCAAAACATTAGAAGCAGTTAAGAGTTTTAGCACTAAGTGCATTCACTGTGTATCTTTTATAATTTCTTAAATGGTGCAAAGGTGGAGTCTTTTACCCATCCAGAATTGTAGAATGTTTTTTCTCAGTCACTCCTCCTCAGTGACAAACATTTATGAAGTTAATTAAAATTACATTAACTTCATTTTTTTTAGTAACTATTCACCTTCTCAGAATTATTAGAAAATTTTTATTAGAAAATTAGAATACCAGAGTTATAAAAAATCAGCAACATAAACTGCATTTTAGAAAACACAATTTAAATCTACATAATTTAAAAACTGTATTAGAAAATATAGAGACTTTTACATTGTTATTGGGAGAAATGATTATAAGGATGTTGAAAAACTTCAACTGAGAGCAGGATAAATGCTTATCCAAGATCACATACTTGACATTCCCTAGTGAAATGACATGACTAGAACCTGGTACCATGTACTGCAACAATACCTCTAGTATTTGCATTGCAGCAGTGTGATGTGTAACTTGAGGAAAAAGGAGATTAAACCAGACAATAATCTTTTCAGAAGTCATATATCTTAAAACAACTGTACTTCATTGACACTACGTTAAGACTATGATACCAAAAAAGCAGAATAAACATTATCTAGGTGAACACTGAAAGTAGGAATCTGGAGTTACCTGCATGTAGGCTGAACAGTGTCCTGTAAAGATGTGTGTAGAATTTCATTGGGTCAATGTTAAGAACATCACCTATTAACACAATCCCAAATGAGTATGTTTACTTCACTAATTTATCAGACAATATTAAATAAAGTTTTGTTTTTAAAGATCTCTTACCTTGACCAGAGAGTATATAAAAAGCACTGAGAATACAATGAAGACTCTCACGGTAGCTTAAATCCTAAGAATACAAACATCATCAAGTACCCAAAGGAACACAATTTTAAGAAAACCATAATCAAAGTAAGCTCAACTTACCCCAGATGCAATAAGAGAATGAAGTACAATCACCAGATCATCAAAAAATTCCACATTTATGAGATGAGCAAACCTTGAATCAGACAGATTTTTATTTTTAATATAGAGGCCTTACCTGCAAACTTGATTCAAAGTATTTTGAATTGCCAAAAGCAGAGCTAAATCAAATGCTGAACGTCTGTTATCTTTGTGGATATGGATGATTCACCACCTAACTGCTAATAACAGTTTCCCTACAGCACTAGAGACATGCTCGTGGCCTTCAGGAAGTAGTGAGACAAAATAAGGGAATCAGATCACATCCTGCTGGGAGTGCATCACATCAACTCTGTAATGGGAAATTTCATATTCCACTGAAATGTTTTGAGATGTAGGTGAAAACTTTAGAAGATAAATAGTAGAATTTCTACATATTTGTCAGGGACAGATCTCTCAGAGAGAGAGATCTGTCTTCTCTCGCAGCACGGAAATCCCTTTCAAAGTCAAAATTCCCTTTAGTGCTTTATGTCTTTTCTAGCACGCACAGAAGAAAGTGGACTCAGTTCTTACTTTGCCAGACCCTCAAGCACAGCTGGCAGAAGTGGAGACTTCTGAGCTTTCTTCAAGATTCTGAAGTACGTCACAAATACAATATTCAAGGTCTCTGTGTGCTGAAGGAAAGAAAAATCAAATACTTATGCACAGAAAACAGACGATTCTACTTAAACTCAACTGAAAATGCTTCTCCTTTTACAGGCCTGTGCTCAGGCCTTCCAAACCACTCCTAGCAGCTGTGTTCTTCTGTTGAAAAGTTCAAGTCTTGCTCTCCTGCCTTCTACTCTGTTTCCTCACACTCACCTAGCTAAACAGCCTCTTTTCCCCTGTGGTCATGCTAGGCACACTCCACCCTTGCCTAGAGGCCACTTTGAGAGGCTGATAACAGTGATTATATAATGGCATATGGAACAGAATGTATGTCAGTGGATTAAAATACATTTTGTGCAGAGAACAGAAGGAAATAGGAATGCTCAAGATGGCTTTTTATGGGTAAACTAAACCTTTTTCTGGGTTTACTAAAACATTGACCTCTGGCACTGGCAAAATGTTTGTAAGCTGCCAACATGAGGAAGTGGGTTAGGGCCTGCTTCTTTGTAAAACTAAGAGAATAAATTTCTAAATTACTTACCAGCTTTAGTTTTTTTGCTTTACTTTCTGATGCTTCTGCTTCTAAGAGTTCTCGTTCCAGTTTCTCTTCTGCTTTCTTCCACTGAAAATATACAGCAGATTGAATGTTTCCAACCAGCCTGGATGGCCAAGTTCCAAAGATACTCAGAACAAATCTTGCACACGTGGTGAGTTGCATAAGTCACCCTGTGATGCTACAGCAATTGATCAGAGGCATTATCAACACCAGGAGGAGGAACAAGGAGAAGACAAATAAATTACCTGCAGAACCTCATAAATGTTCAACTATAATGCAAGGACTAACCACTGATGCTGAGTGTCAACAAGGGCAAGAGATGTGCAGTTGTTGCTAGAACAGACTGCTGTGTAAAGTCACTGAAGCAGAGCATGAGAAAGCACACCCATACCTTCCTTTGCATTCTTGAAAGATTTTTTCTTTTCTCTTTGTAAGTCATGAACTTTTTCTTTGGTGCAATGTCTTCAGAATCTTTTTGCAATTCTACTTCCTTAATTCTTAAGTGAAGAAATACTTTCAACACCTATTTAAAATAAACATAATGAAAGGTGATTGATCCACAACAGAGGAATGGAAGGCAAGAAATCCTGAATTTTATTCCAGCTAGTGGGCTTTGCTGCTCAGAGGTTCTTCTGTTTACTTCTCTCCTGTTCCTTAATATCCATACCCCTTGCCTCTGGTCCCACTTCCTTACCCTGCACCATTCATTTCTATCCAGTCCTCCATGTGCCTCTCTCACTAAAAAGTCTTCCCTGCCTGACTTAACCAATGTGTCTGTTGGGATCTAATATCCTCCTCCCAGTCCCCTTATCGCTAACATTTTGGCTCAACTCACTCTTAAGCTGCCTGTGTTCTGACAGAGCGAGGAAATTCTGCTTGTCTGTAGCCAGCAGCTGTGCTACACTTTAACTTTCAGATTTCTTATAAACCACTGACAGAAGGAAATGGTGTAGTACAACAGAAAGACTCTTACCTCAGGTCTGACATCGTAATTTCTGCCTCTCACAAGGCCAGAAATGACCTTAACTACACCAAGTGAAGCATAGCCCAACTTGTCTTGTTTAAAGAGCTTCTTAACTGCCTCACAGCACAGTTCAGAAATCTGAAAAGTGAATTCAAACAAATTCTTCTGTACAGCCGAGTCACAGCAAGAACTAACTGATAATAATCATCTTTTCATCTAATTACAAAGTGGACATAGCCTGTAAAATAGCAAATAATACAGCCACACATTGTGGAATAATGCTCAGAAATACATTATTTTTCATGCAAAAAAACCCCTCTCTCATCAGACACTCACCTTTTTTGATGCATCATTCATGAGTGGAACAATGAGAACAATAATGTTATTGTGGAAGTTAAAGTGGGGTAGAGCCACAAGCAGCTCACACAGACACTTCACTGCTATTTCTGCTAGACCTTTATATGCTTTTAATGAGATGACATTGCTTTTCTTCAACTTCCTTTGTTTCCAATCTGCACAAAATAGCATTTTTAGTGATTAGTGTTCAGAATTTAGAGGATCTTCTAAACATTTCCATATTTAGTTATTGCAGGCATACTCCTGCATACTTCATGCAAGCACTATTTCAAAGACAGCAGGTGGCATGCAACCAGAGCAGGTAAAATGTAATGCCAGAAACAATTCTGCATTTACTACCAAAATATGGGAAGTGCTGACCTTTAATTGTTTGTTCCAGGTTTTCCAAGTAAAATTTATACTGACTTACAAGGCCTTCTTCAAATTCTCTCAGCTTCTGAGTTTCTTTTTTAACCTATAAGCATAATACAAATGAAATTTTATTTGGAGAGCTAAGTACTGAAATGAGCCAATGGTGAGGGAAAGGAGTTTTAAGACAAATATCAGATATCTAAGTAGTTTTTTTTCTGCTAAACAGATATTCCTAGAAAAATACTGTAGAACATATTTATCACAGTATCACAGTATCATCAGGGTTCACAGTATCACACAGTATCACAGTATCACAGTATCACCAAGGTTGGAAGAGACCTCACAGATCATCAAGTCCAACCCTTTACCACAGAGCTCAAGGCTAGACCATGGCACCAAGTGCCACGTCCAACCTTGCCTTGAACAGCCCCAGGGACGGCGACTCCACCACCTCCCCAGGCAGCCCATTCCAGTGTCCAATGACTCTCTCAGTGAAGAACTTTCTCCTCACCTCGAGCCTAAATTTCCCCTGGTGCAGCCTGAGGCTGTGTCCTCTTGTTCTGGTGCTGGCCACCTGAGAGAAGAGAGCAACCTCCTCCTGGCCACAACCACCCCTCAGGTAGTTGTAGACAGCAATAAGGTCACCCCTGAGCCTCCTCTTCTCCAGACTAAACAACCTCAGCTCCCTCAGCCTCTCCTCGTAGGGCTTGTGCTTGAGGCCTCTCACCAGCCTCATCGCCCCTCTCTGGACATGCTCTTGTGCTCAGAGGGCCTTTTCCAACTAAGCCTACTTCATTTAGAAAGACTGAAGTGACATTTTCAACCAGGTGTTACTTTAAAGCCACAATTCTAAACTGTACTACCCATATTCAAGAAACCTTCTACAGAACTGCTCATAATTAAGCTCCAGAAAACAAGTTACTCAGCATTTATTCAGCAAATTATTGGACACATTTCAAAGGAATCTCTGCCAGTTATCTGACAATGTTACATAATTTACTTTAGTTAACCACTTTATTTGAAGGTTTATGATGAAAGTTATCCAGGTTTGATATATTACTTTCAAATACTACCTTTTTGACCCCTCCATTACCACCAGCATGTCACCTACTTACAGAAAGAAGTACAAAACAATTAAAGATTCAAAACAGACCTCTGCCTCTGAAAGTGTCAGTTTCAGAATTTCCACAAGTACTTCTGTATTTGTTACCCTTTGTTCAAAACTACAAATTAGTATTCAATTAATCAGTGTCAGTATTTAGCATAACTTAAAAAAATCTGAACTCCTCACAGTACAGTATCAGTACCTTTGTTTCCTCACCTTGGTAGCCTTTTCTGCTTCAGTCAGAGGCCGGATTTTGTAAGAAGGCACAATATCTTTGAATACCTCCATCAAAGAAACCATGACCAGCTTCCGAACGATCACGGCCACATTAGGGTCCTGTTCCATCAGCATGGCACGTAGCTCCTTCAGCTTTTTGATCTGATTAATTAAAGAAGCAGACAACATCAGCTGAAAAACACTCACAAACCAATGTACAAGCACAATGTACCTTTCAACAAAAGCTTCCCATAAAAATATGCCTCGTTTTAAAATACTAGAGAGAGACTCAGCAGCTACTCAGACTCCAATTAGTACTGCATGAAGAGCCAAGAAATGCTAGCTACCACAACAAAAGTTGCATCTTGCAAGTGTTCAAACTGTCCTACTATTGCAAACTTGGCTAGAATTCCAGAAACATTCAGAACTATCAGGTAGAAGCCTCAAGTCAGATCTGAAGTAAGGGTCATGCTTAAGGAACAAGGTAGTCAGGACACATTTGGACAGTGTTACTGCTAAACCCACAAGTATTTAGAGGAATACTTCACCTGATTGAATTCCTCTGCATCAAGCTACGGCAGAAGTTTCACTGCTTGCCACCTTCTGCACAGTGATACAACACTGACCTTTTTTCTTGTTCTACCCATGTATTTTTCTGATTTTTCTATTGTTCGGTCATTTCAGACCTCTATCTATTAACTTCCTGCACAACACAGATACATATGCATTACGTAAATGCTACCTACATTGTTGTCTGGCTCAGAGAGAATGGCAGATGCTAAGGCAGCAATGTGCACCTTCCTTTCCTGCAGTTTTTGTCTCCTTTGAGTAGCCATTTCCTCAGGAGTGAGAACAGGCAGAGGTTCTTCATTAAAGCCTAGCACAAGGTGCGAGAGTTAGAAAAGAGGGTCACTAAGGAAGCAGCTTAACAAATACCATATTGCAAAGCACAGGTCTAGACACTGCAGTACCATGATAATTTCACCCAAGAGTTACCCATGCAATTCCACAGCAAAAGAAGCTTTAAGAATGAACTTGGACTTACTTCAGCTCAGGAATTGTTCCACTCTAAAATCTCATGCTTGCAAAAATAAATGGACCAAATGTTTTTGTATCTGCAAATAGTATTCCTTAAGTACAGTGGGAACATACAAACTCAACATATGACTCTGACTGTGCCAAGAAACCGCAATGCTCTGTAATTTGTGGCAATTTGCAGCAAATTTGCTGAAAAGGTACAACCTGCCTTTTTTTTAAAAAAAAAAACAACCACCCTGATGTAGTTGTGGTTTCTGAATATTATTTTTCCAAAAGTATATCTTTCCTCAATTTCAGATTATATTTAGAGACTAATGATACAGAAATGGCAGTCACAACTGCAACTGCTACTTGTAACTGGACAACATGCCACGAATCAAAACCTGAATTTCCTGATATTCTGGGGTCTTTAGTAAAAAGATTCAAAGACAGACACTCAAAAGTCTGAGTCTGTCCTGAACTGCATTTCCAAATTACTTCAGAGTAATCAAACTAGAACCACATCATATATTCTTTAAGTAAGACCAAGCTATCCCTTCTCACTAGCAAAGACAAAACAACTGACATAAGGAACTTCATGCAAACATCAGTTCCATGCAAAAATCAAAATAATTTTAAGACAGATTCTGAAGCCAGCTGTTCCTCAGGTGCTGGGATCCTAACAGTTAAGAAAGCAAGCAAGCTAACAGGTAAGAAATCACTGTTACGCTTTGGGGATAACATAGTAAAGAACATATTGAAAAAAACCCTCTAAACAAAATCCGCTTAAATTAGAAACTTCCTTAGCAAACTACTCTTCAGGTATGACAGTGATTTGGAAAAACAAACAAACAATGAGAAAGTGACAAAAACCATATGTGATGTTTTATTACCCTCTGCTTCCTCCATTTCTTCTGTATCTTCTTCTTCATCCTGTGCAGTGTTGAGAGCTGAAAAAAACAATGTCTAGCGTCAAGCACGTAATAAATACTGTGGAATTCAGAATAACTACACACATCCTGGCTACTATACTGATGTCAGAATCAGTGTCTCACCTGGCTTCTCCATAGTTTGGGGAATAATGCCACTCTTGTCTTTGATAGGGAGCAGATGGATGAGTTCTTTTTCTGGCTCGGTCTGCATGTTTCTTGGCACTTTCTCATATTTCTCAATCACACTTTCACGTTTCCGTTTTTTAACATGGGTGGGTTCACTGAAAAATACCAGGCAAACTAAATGAATTAGTCATACAATTAGAGAAGAACCATGAATGGCAGTAGACTATCTGGATTAAGTGTTGACACCTGGAAAAATAAATAGTGGTTGATCTTATTGAGCAAAATGTTTGAGTGTGTTCACCACTGACGGCACCAGTCATCACACATTCAAACATGTTAATGTGCACCTGTACAGGATCTTCGATTTCAGAACGTATTATGTCCAAACTCCTTTTCATAAGAAACTAATTGTGAAATGAGCAAAGGCAAAACAAGATTCAGTTAGTATATCAAGTCAGCCAACTTCATACATTTTGAAATGTTAGCATCTGAGTGTAACACATAATATATTAATGCAAAATCCTTGCACTGATTTTGAATTTACAGAAAAAAATAAATGGTCTAACCATTTATAGTACAAGCACATTAAGAAGTGTGTTATCTTCATCTTATCAAAAACTAAAAGCCACAGATGAAGAATCACACAGTTAAAGCCACATGGTCTGTCTTATTACAGGAACACTACTTTTGTTCATGTAAGGGGAAAAAAACAAACAGACATTGGAATAACCTCCCCTGGAAAGTGTTGAAGTCTCTAACTTTGGACACTTTTTAAGATTCAGCCAGATAGGGTAATGAACCATATTATCTAGATTGTGCTTTTGTCAAGGAAGGTTGGACAAGATGATCTTTGAGGTCTCTTCCAATCTGGTATTCTATGATTCCTGAATGCAATAAAAAATGCTTTTTGTTCATTTTGGCATTTAGTCTGAAATAACTGCTCTGGAACTAAAGAAAAGTTTACAGGGAAAATTAAAACTACCCTAGAGCAGCTAGGCATACAATCTTTCACAGTGATCAAAAAATGCAAGTTAAGTTTTTCAAACAATCATGTAAGCATCCCCCTCTGTAGAACAGTATTTGTAAAGATGCAATTTTAGAACTAGAAGCATTAACCTTTTGTGTATTTCAGTGTGAACTCCATCTAACACCTTGCTCCAGAAAATTGGTAACTCATTTTTGTATGAATGTTGGTGTGGCATGTATTTACAGAAATAGCTTCCAGAACATTTATATATTTTTTAACAGTAATTTGCAATGCAATACAGGAAGTACAGTGAAGTCCAGAGAACATCTTGAAAGCTCTGTGTAGAAAAAAAGCTGTATACAGATTAAAGCATTTCTTGTAGTTTGAGGAAAGCTAGTCATCTGATTGCCAAGGATCTCAGGTGAAGGAACACTGTGCAGAAACTGTATCCTGACGGTCAAACAGAGCAGATGAATGTACTGATACGCATCAATACGTTAATACTGAATGTACTAAGAGACTAAGAAAACATCATAAGGAAACAGCAAAGAAGCACAGGACTGAAAGTGACCTCATGATATGTGAGTTACCTATTAATTATATATTAAGCGCATGAAGCTGAATTAGTATGCAAAGTAGACATCACAACAACACTCACTTAGAAGATAGATCTCTGGTTAAAAAGGATGCCTTTTGAGCCAAATCTTCCATTAATTTTAAGTCATCTTCATCCATCATGTCCAATGGAAGAGCATCTTCTTCCTCTTCATGTTTTTCATCTGTTTTAGAGGATGATGTGCACAAATTAAGATCCTGTACATGTAGCCAAACTTGAAAACCTAGCCCTGCCTACACATGTGAGACCATTTTACTTGCACCTGCAGCTCATCAACCTTCAGGCATGTGTATTGAGTTAGCCCAGAAAACTGCTCCTTTATTGTGACATTCAATAACAACCAGAGCAAACATATTTCTACTATCTTCAGCTGTCAGGTCTTGTTACCAGAATGGATACATTTTATATTTTTCATAGCTCTACATTTCTTTCCTTTAAAACAAGAAGAGCAACTACTTGTACACAGAAGATGAAATGTTTTGTTTTTTTGACGTCATAACACAAAGTAGCGGGGTATTTATCAACCCTCAAACCTTTTCACATTCAAAAACAACTGCACAAATACTTACCAACTTTCTTTTTCTTCCTTTCTTCCAATGGAAAAGGTTTTCTAGCAATAGCATCTCTGACAGCCTCCCTTAGCTTCTTTTGTTCTTTTCGATACTTCTTAACAGCACTCTGCTGCTTGTACTGTTTATTCTTTAATTTGTTGTCAAGTTTTATTTTACTAGTTCTCAGTAACTTGCGAAAGCTTGGGACTCGTTTTTTGTTTTTTCTCTAGGAAGCAAACAGAAAACTACAAATAATTGACATGTTCATAACATTTGTGAAATTTACTGCACTGTTTCAGATCTCATTAAGCTCTTATTTCTACCAGAACTAAACAACATGCTTCTTCCAAACAGTATCATCAGATAGCTTCAAATACACTCCTGTACTGTTTTTGAGAAGAGAGATCTGCAACTAATGTTTTAGAGAAACATCTGACAACCCCTTTACTAAACCCTATGTGCAGCACTTTTATACACATGAACACTCAAAAGTACAGTAAACAGATTCTTAGGGCACGGTTCTTTGTCCTGTGTGTTCAGGATACCATTCTTCCTTAGCACAGGGTAATGTATAAAGTACCTTACGATACTGATACAAAGCCACAAGCTCAGACAAATGCCCTCCTGCTGCACGCTTCCCCATGTTGAGCTTTGGCTCTATTCTGACCCAAAATCTCTGTGCCTGGCAGCTGTACAGACGAGACACGGCTGCCCACTGCAAAGCTCAGAACAGCACTATGACAATGCCCTGTAGTTAGTAGAGGTGTCAAAGCTCAGAGAGCCACAGAAGTCCAGAAGAGGGCTCAGAGAAAGCCCAAGAGATACAGATCAATACAGGCACCCTGTGCCAAAATCGCAAAACACTTCCATGAGTGTTCAAACAGAAACTGATTCAGCACAGCTTACCTGCTGAGGGGCGCAGAAAGACAATGGCTGAGCAGAGAAAATGGGCCATTGTATTATAGTCTTGGCACGGGGAGATGTATCCCTTTAATAAGGGGACAAGTGGATGGGCCATTTTAGAATCATAGAATCAGTCGGGGTTGGAAGGCGCCATAAGGCTCATCTAGTTCCAACACCCCTGCCATGGGCAGGGACACGCCACACCGGATCAGGCTGTCTAGAGCCTCATCCAACTTGGCCTTAAACACCTCCAAGGATGGGTCTTCGACCACCTTCCTGGGCAACCCGGTCCAGGGTCTCACTATCCTCACGGTGAAGAACTTCCTAACATCCGGTCTGAATCCACCCATTTCTAGCTTTGCTCCATTCCCCCTAGTCCTATCACTACCCGACACCCTAAAAAGTCCCTCTCGAGCTTACTCGTAGGCCCCTTTCAGATATTGAAAGGCCACGATAAGGTCACTTCGGAGCCTTCTCCACTCCAGCCTGAACAGCCCCAACTCCCTCAAGTCTCTCCTCAGAGAAGAGGTGCTCCAGCCCTCTGATCGTTCTAGTGGCCCTTCTCTGGACACGTGCATTTTCGCCAGGTAATCCTTAGATTCGCTTTTGCGAGAGCTCTGTGGAGACAGAAGTATCACTGTCCCTATGCCCCGTACACACACCACCGAGCTAGACGAGCTACAGGCAGCAGTGCCTCCCAAGCTCTGCTCCTCCTCTCCTGATGCCACCACACAGCCCGAGCGCGTAGGAGCAGGGCAGGCTGCAGACTGCTCTGCTCTCCGCTGGAGCTCTGATACCACACTCCTCAGTGTAGCGATCAATTGTGATGCATTTCTTCCTTCGTGCCTTAGTTTTAGCAAAACCACTTTCGAGGGGCGAGAGACGAATCTACATTTGCCGAGAACCCGCTGCTGACGGGGCCGGCTACGGTCCGCTCCAGGCAGCGCGCATTTTACCAGGCGCTCCCGGACGCTCGGACTTTCTGCCGTTTCCTACAGCCCCACGACCGAGGCAGCACCGTGCAAACCCGCCCAGCCCGGAGGAAGGCGAGGCCAGCACAGGAATAACACGCCACAGAGCCCACGGCCAAGGCCCGAGGGCCGCCTCCCAACACCGCCCGCTGGGCTGCGCCGCCAGCTGCCACCGTGTCAGCCGCCACCGTGTCAGCCTCCGCCACACCGCACGGGGAAGCAGGAGGCCCCCGCTCGCCCCAGCCCGCGGACGCCCCCCGCCCCACAGCGCCCTACCGGCTTCATGGCGGCGCTCCCCTGCGCGTGCTGCGCGGCGGCGGAAGCGGCAGGCGCGTGCGGAGAGGGGCTGAGCCCATCCCCCACCCCGCAGCCACAGCGACCCCTGGCGGCGGAGGCCAAGCTCGCTGCGGGCCGCCAGCCGTCGCCGCGGCAGGGAAGGGGAGGGGGGTGGCTGCCACTGCCTAAATGAATCGGTTCTTTTATTTTAATGCAGAGGGCCCGTTCGGGGTTCACCCTCGGGCCTCAAAAGGAGCAAAGCTAGCCTCAAAGCCTACTACACTGCCCTTCACACCCCAGCTCCCGAGGCCGGCAAAAAACACAGTAACGCAGTGGCTGCTCAGGGCGGTGTTCAGCGCAGCTTCACCGGTACAACCCTCGTACCACGCTTAGCGCTCAGTTACAGAGGACTCGAAGGACAGCAGATACCTGCTATAAGTTTTATTTACACAGGGATTGTTACTTAGTGGTCTTAAAGGAAGGCTTGATCCTTCTATTTACAGTTATATACAGATTTATAGTTGAAAAGTAAGAAAACTGTACAAGATAACACAAAAATATAAGACAAATTGGATCCAATTAAAGTAGTGAATACATAAGTTAAGAAAAATCTGACATTTACATTTCAAATTGTAATGTTATAAGTAGCATATATGTAGTTTTTAAACCAGATAGCAATGTAAGTTACACCACACAAAACCTTCACCCCACTTAATGTAGACTCTGCCTTTAACACCGGAGAACTGGAGGCCTCCTGCACTTAAAAATACATCATGGTAATTTTAACTTGATTTCCACAGAGGGACCAGTTACAAAAACCCACATGTAAGGAATTTATTTACATTAAATTAGCAAAAATGGACCAAGAGAGGGCAAGTGTTCCTGACCTGCAGTGCTATCCACTTTAAATTTTCATCCCCTACAATCACGAGCTGTTGTACTGCATCTTTGAGAACAGGAGGTGTTTGAATAGATCAGCCATGACATGTATAATATGATCTTACATTTCATTGCTAAAAGAAGTTAGACAATTAAGTATCACTAAACCAGATGCTCTTTAGATTTCAGTATTGCACACTAATAAAAGATAGTTTCAAAAACAATTCTGTGTTTGCATTATTCTCAAGTGGTAAAAGCCTCTGCTCCTTTGACAACACAAAGTCTGCAGATCACCTTGTCAGTTTCTAGTGTTCACTATTACATACAAGGATTCCTTAGCTGGAAACGGCTCAACAAAACAAAACTTCTGGTGGCAAAACTCTTTCACAGAATACTCACTCAATTTTTAAGAAGCTGCACAATCAATACACCAAAACAAGAATTCTTACCACCACTCACTTTGAAAGCTGTACACTCCAAAAATAATAGCCCTGATCTCACCACTGTTTAGAATTCAGATGATTTTTGCTCTAACAGGTTTGGGCACAATACTTCCACAGTTCCTGAGTTAATTACATTTGCCCAGACTGAAGAATGAAACTGTAACTTAAGAAAAAAAAACACAAGTAAATAAGACAATATCCCTTCCCAAATTTTAACTGTCTTGCACATAAGCATACCAAACAACCTTATTTGGTCCTCAACACTTTCAAATGGTTACGTCTGGAGGTAATATTTGTACCAAAGCATTTGGTTTGGATAGCATTTTTTAGGGCCTCAAGATTCAGCATTTCCCTCACATCCCCCAAAAAGTGCCACTGTGGTATTTGTAAAAAAAGTTATGCCTCAATTAATTATTTTTTAATAGTACCAACAGAAGTTATTACAAATGTTTATTGCATTGAGCTGATTCTTTAAAAGTATTAAATACAACTCCTTTGCTTCTCAGTTCCGTAGGTTTAGTATTCTCTGTGAAAACAAAATCTTCCCACAACAAAAGCTAATACTGGCAAAAGGGTGAAGATTTCATCACTTCATTACTCCACTGAGAGCTGTGCTATTTTTTCATCTCACTTTCACATTTTCTATAGTGCTTTTCCACATAAAAGTGATGTGAAAACTCCTTTGTCATCAAGTGGTTTTCCATTTTCAATGGACCTCAACATTGCAACAATTAGCTTTTCGGTGCTGGGCTATGGTTCTTGTCCCCTTCTTTGTTGTCCTTCATCAGTGAAGCAAACACCTGGAAAAGTAAATTATTTAATGAATATTTAAAAAGCCAGTCTTATAAAAAAGACCAATACATCATTAGCATGGAGATTAATTTCTAGAATGGAACACTAGAAAGGAAGTGCCTACTGCTCAGAAGTCAGTGCTCATGTGCTGACGTGTGTTTTGATATAGACGCATATATACATATGCAAGAAACTCACCTGTGCCCACTTTTTGTTACTATTCTGCATCTGAATAGCTGCAATACAACTGAATAGCTTTTCTGATGTAATGTCCTCTGGTAGTTTTGTTAGAAACTGTGCTATATGAATAAAGTCCATCTGGAGGAGAATATCTTCATATAACCGAAGGATTCCCAACCCTGTCCTAAACAAAAATTCTTCTCCATCTCTACAGAAAACATCCCAGACACGACAGGCCAGATCAAGTGGTAATGATTTGCTGTAGAGTGTAAAAATCCTAAAATTGAGAAGAAAAGGAAGAGTTACAATTTCAACCTATTTCAGAAAGATGAAAATACAACCTTCTTCTAAGTGAGGCAATGACAAGTTATTTCATATGTTCTTATTTTTTCCGTATTTCAAAGATCCACAAGTCTCTAGTTTTTTAAGTCAGTACTCCTAGTCTGAAACTTATTTCTTCTGCTGCTACAGGAAATCCTCCATTTGAAAGCCACCTCCTTTATTAAGGTCTGGATAGAGAAGTTACAAAGATCTAATGCCCGGATTACAAATAATAACTTCAGCAATAAAGTTTGCAACTATGTAACTTAGTTCTTGCCATTTTTAAAGACATACAGTTTAACAGCTCTGTTAATTTGTTTCCTAACTAAATATGATGGCACAAATCATCTCAACAGAATGCTACATCCTCCTAATGCGCTAAATGAGAATTGACTAACTTCGGTTTTGTGACACATTTTGATTTCTCTTCACCTTCAAATCACTGAAATCTAAAGACAGTTCATGTTCTGTTCTTACTGGGAACAGTCCAACTGCATTTCTTACTGCAAAGTTCATTTTTTAAAAGTATTCATTATGCATAAGTGAAGAGTTCAGTCTGATGTATGTACTACACTGGAGAACTACTGCCATAAATTTGTAGTGGTTCCTTTGATACAGAGCACAGTGTTCTCCACTTGTCCATAAACCATACTGACAAGTGGTTTGGGAACCTCAGAACACTCCTTACAGCAGACTATCATAACCTCTTCTATTCTCCTTTTATAAAGGATCTCTCTCTATCTCAAGGTCATCTTCGGAACATGCACAGGAATAACAATCTTCATTTCTTGCAGGTAACTGGAAGCAGAATATTCTAGTACTTGGTACAGCAGCATTATTTCCACACTGTACATATATCCACATCGACCTGTCTAAACACTCAGGACTGTAGCACACTCCTGACAATGCTGCTATTGTACAACTTGCTCTTGTAAAGTCCTTACTACTTACAGATAAGCTGATCTTACAGCTGAAGTTCCTCATTCTCTAGCACTCAGATGATATGACATTTCTATACTTAATTCTACCCAGTTCAATTTACTCTGTTAGAAACTTCTAATCCATACAATAATCCTACATGAAGCACATCCATATCCACACACACACACGAGAACAGATATTCTGTATTGGGCCCCACTACACATACTTCAGGAATGCTGGCACTACCACCTTCTGTTGCAGACACATAATGTAGTTCGAACATTCACTACTTCAAAATGTCCAATCCATTTCCAAGTTTATTCATTCCCAAACCAGATCCTAAATTTCATCCTACTCCCACTTTAAAGTCTACATTCCTGTATTCATACTTTCTTCAGTAGTTGATTATGCTCATTTCATCAAGTCACTTACAATCAGCCACAAGACAACTATATTGTAGTAGCTTCCTCATCCCCATTTATGTTACACAGAACTGACTCTTACGTGCAGAACAAGAAAATGAGACACACAGGACTCCTGTGGGTCTTGTTTCCTGTCTGAATAGACATTACACCTAATCCCAGTCCACAAAGTCGAAATCCTGCCAGAGGAACTATGGTTCATGATTTCACAAGAATTAGAAAACCAAGGTACACAAACACCTACCAAATGTTTTTTGGTTTTAATTTTAATGCTGTATTTCTATTGCTGAAATATCTAAATGAAAAATGTTCCAACAGTTCTAATGTATATTTGCTATTTTCCCTGAACTCACCAGTCTATCAAATATATGTCTGGAGTGAGACTGTATGATTTGAAATGAAGAAACAATTTGGGAAGATTTTCTTCGAAGAATACTTCAAAGGCTGCAAAGTATTTCAGCATCTGTAGAGGTAACAAAATACCTCATAAGTGGTCATGACAATAACATTTAGTTGTAAAATAAAATAATCCCCACCAAGAATGAAAGATGTCAACACAGCATAACATGACTTCTTAGGAAGTACAAGAATTAAGTGTTTCTAGATGAAAAATCAGTACAGTAGAACATGTTCTAGGGATTAGTAACTGGTATTCTTAATTTTACAACCACAGGTTAAAGTTCTCCGTTATTCAAAAGGAAGACATCAATAAATCATTTATGCTTCAAGTCAAAAGAATATCATGGTTTGAAACCAGACAATTCTGTGCATACCATGCTGTGATCCACACGGAAAAAGGCCAGCTGGCATGGCTTGTTTAGAAGATTAGCAAAGGCAATGAAAGCATCTGCCTCTTCCAGATTGAGAATGAGTACAGCAGCAATGAAGGACATCCCTTGTACCTTCAAGTGAGAAAAGCATTGGGTAAATAGAGGTGAGTAGGTTCAGTACATTTTATATCTCTGGAAATGTAAATATATCAAATACCATTGCATAGCTTTTCCAGAAACAACATGGATAAATATTTTTTACGCATGCAGTCAACTTAATTTCAGCAACAAATAGGAGTGTTTCTTCCGATACTGGTTTTAGGTGCTTGATGGACATTCTGCAAAGTCTCATAATCACAAGTCCTCAGAACTCAGAATGCAAGTTAAAAACACAGAGCTCATAAAAGACAAAATCTGGCCTTAACTTCATTGTTAAGTTATGAAGAAACTGACATTGAGAAAAAACTCACATATGGGACAGTTTAGACCCAGATAAATATGTTGGAACGGAGTCAAAATTCTGTTTCAGAATGGTCAATGCATCTCTTTCCACTTGCCAAACAGTACTTTTTTTACACACATAAAATTACTTCTAAGTGGTTAGTTACAATGCAAGTTTACATTTTCCCATGATTATTGTAAAAAAAAAAAACAACAAACCCTTTAGCCTGCAATTATTCTTCTAGTTATTAGCTTGAGATCTATATATTCATTATACTAATTTTACCATTTACATTGCACTTCAATTACTCCACTCTTTGCAGGCATTTATGCTGCCTGCTTCTCATTTTAAAAAATGCACCCAGTATTTTAACCAACTAGGGAGAAATGTATTGTTATGTATCAAAAATAGGCGATTAGATTTCCATTTTTGTGTGAGAGATTAAATTTATTGCTGTATTACACTAAACCCAATAAATTTATGATCAGAAACATCTAGGCCAGCTGTACTCTTAATAAAAAGAAGACAAACCCATAAAAAATAGTTATTTGCCTTTTAAAACTCCACCCGGGGAACAAGTAATCTCAGAACCTGCAGAGTTTGCAATCTCACAGAGTATGGGAAGATCGCCAAAAGTGAGGTCACACATGACAGAATTCAGAGCTCAAAACATGAAAAACCAAACAGACACTGGTGCAGAGTCCCAAGAAGCTGTGATTTAGAGAGGAAAACACACCCTGTGATAGCTAAATGATCCTTTGTTGCGTGGATCAGACTTAAAACTTTTCAAGTTCTTTTTAATTCAGAAGAGATCAGGGCTTGTGAAAGGTATTCCTAGCTACCCCCAGGAACAAAGACAGAAAAAGAAGGGAAAAGTATCTTTTTGTTTTTTAACTGCTTCTGTAAGATGTTCAGTTTAGTTTATTGCTGTGAGGTTTTTTGGTTTTGTGGTTTGCTTGTTTTTGTTGTTTTTAGAACACAACATTTGCTGCAAACAACCTCATCTTCACTGAACTCAGATGAAGTGATTCATCTTTGACAAGATGACACCAAAATAAGGAGATTCTAGGTTTTAGGATGTGTGGTAGTGATTCAGAGAGCTTCGCCATGGAAATGGCAGCAATGGGAGCACCACTAGGACAGAACAGGCTAACTGCTCACTGTTTTTCATTTGTTTATTTGCTTCTGTAGATATTCTGGGTCTGCCAGAAGTGTAATGTCTAGTGAACACTTGTATGTAAAATTTGCCATGCAAGCCAGACAGCACACTCATCCTTGACATGGAGTACATGTCATTGTGACTGCTATGAAATTAGTAAGTACCAACATTGAATTTTTTCAGTGCTAGTAACATGAAGTTTAGATAACTTACTTAAATATTTAACACTCTCTAATATATGACAGTTTAAGCTTTTTTTGCCACGTTATAAACATTTTACAGCAAATACTTACATATCCCACATCCGGTCTGTAACATGTATATGCTCCTAAAACACTGTGCAGGAGATCATGATAAGGACCACCCTAGTGCAAGGAGAAGTAGGAGCAGGGAAACAAATAAACAAAAGTGTTTTTCAAACTTGCTTTATAGATATAGGAAGGTAACTAGCCACTATTTTAAGATGCAGGTGAGCCAGTGATTTTTTTTTCCTCACATCTAGAATAATGCCAGTTCTTACTGTGAGCATACCATGTATGCTTTGGAGATGTTAAAGTAACAGATTAATCATGCTATGAAATAATAAAGTGGACATTGGTACATAATGAAAACTGAGGATACACGTCCAGAATTGTCTTTTCCTTTCCCCAGACAGTGGATAGTTTAATTCCTACTAATGCAAATTGACATATTACAATAGTGCATGATATTTTATGTATGTGTTTACACATCTCTATTTATATCTCTAGATACGGAAATCATAAAGCCTGAAAATGTGTACAGCTACAACCCATCAAGATTTCAGCAGTGGGAATATTCTCATTTTTGTATGTTATTTCACAAATATCAACAGGATATGGTATTTTTTTTCCAGGAGAAAAAGCTTTATAATCTCTCCTTTATTTTCATTAAAAAAAGAGATGACTACTTGCTGTTGCACACAGCAAAGAACCAGTTTACTTTTGTTGTTTTATACAACTTCTAAGAACTACTCCATATTTAGCCAGCTAAGTTTCATTTCCTGTTTAATTATTACGAAGGTTAAAGTTATCCTAACTAAATTTACAGAAACCTCACCTTCTGGAAAATATACAGGGATGGAAATGTGCGTGATATATCCAACTTAATTAGTTCCAGGCTGGCCTCACGATCAGCAACAGAGGCACCCGCATCTGCAAGCAAAACCAACACTTAATAAAATTGCTAGGTAAATTCTACAGACATCAGAATAAAACTGCTATAAGCACTTAAAGACTTTCAGGATCTAAGGAAAAAAAAAATTACCTAGTTCTAACTCTTTGAGTGCACTCCCACAGTGCTGTATGTAAAGAGCTAAAATTGTCTGCTGATACCTGGTGTATGCAAGCAAAAGTGAGGAAAAAGGTCACTAAGTACTACCTGTCCACTCTTTTTGCTTCTGTACAGTGTTCTATCCAGGCTTAGGCTGGCCCTGTGGTCACTAGGATATAAACTTACCCCAGCCCAGTTCTCAAACCCCCATTTTCTTTTTGTATTCTACTGTGAGTTCAGATACTAAGTCTGCGCAAGAGCACATATTGAGAGCACTGCTCTTGATCTGAATGTCACCCCTCTAACTCCAAATTTTTCGTTCATAATCAACATATTTGCTGGATCATTTCAACCAGCAGCATTGAAGTATAACATGTACACTAAAGAAACAAAAAATCATTAGATCGTTATTAGAAGCAACCAGCACTTCTTCAACTGGGAAGTCAAGCATACTACTTTTCAAGTCATGTATTTCTCATGTCTCACTTTTACTGAAGGTAACTAAAAGAAAATCTGCAAATAAACTTCATTAAAATTTCCAGAACTGACCACACAGTTATGATCTGTAGAGGTTCTGAGTTCAGAGCTTCTGTTAGCTCTATTCTGATTTTTTTTTTATCCTTATGACTGACATTCTTCAAATGGCAGGAAAGAAAGCAGCATTCGCTCAAGAACCTCCAGAAAAAAATAATCTAATCCTTGAATTATGCCCCCTGCTCTATACAGGGGCATGATGCAAATATTAGCAATAGCAAGGAGAAAAACAAATGGCACTTGAGGAGGTTCTTTTAGAGGGCTTAGACCAGTCAAGAACTATCTGGGTAACAGAACATCACAGAATTTGAGAAATAGGCTAAATAGAAGATGCTCTGCTGAAGTCTGGAAAGCAACACTTCCTTTCAGTCTTCCTAAAACTATGAGATGCATTCATAAGTGAGTGAAACTGCTGCAGGCTGTGTTAGGAAAATATGGGTGAAAGAAGGCTAATATTATTACAGAAAAATAACTTACATAATCTAAAGTAAAAAGCTCAAGAATTGCTGCTTAATCTCTCCTCTTTTAAGAGGAACAGGCATTATACTGGATAATTTGTGATAATCTCATTTTGAACAGTATCCATTTAGAGCGATTTCCAAGGAAGATGAGAATCTGAAATACAGATCATATGAACTCCAGAGGAGTTGCTGGAGATCTTTTGAACAGATCTGGTTGCCCAGAGATGTTGTAGATGTCTCACCCAGGGAAGTGTTTTAAGATCAGGCTGGATGAAGCCTTCATCAACCTGATCCAGTGGAATGTGTCCCTGTCCATGGCAGGGAGGTTGGAACTAGATGATCTTAAGGATCCCTTCAGACTCAAGCCATTCTATTATTCTTTGATTCCATATAACACATCTTTTGATTAATATCTTGTCTTTAAGACACACACAAAAAAATACCCCAAACTTCCTGTGCTTTAATCTTTAACTACCAAATTGAAGTGTTACAGATTGAACAGGGAAAACCCTCAGAGCTGCTAATGTTAAATAAGGCCAAAATAATTGATCTTCCAGACTTTGCTACCAAAGATTAGTTACAAGCACAGTGAGTTGTCTTGCTTTTCAACCAGAGATGAAAATCCTATTACTCATGAGTTTTTTGTAGTATTACTACATTTCCCAGAACATCTGGCACAATCAAAACGGACCCTGCCCCCTTTCATTCCCATCCAGAGCAAATACCTTCCCAAAATAAACAAATTACCTAAGCTTTTCACCCCACTCAGTCCACTCTTCTAGAAAAAAAAAAGAACAAACTCCCACCCCAAAATCCAAGGGGTATTGCATATGGTTTTCAAAGATAAGAATACTTACAATCACGTTCACACAGTATTTTTATAGACAGTTAGGAGTCTGACTAACATTCAAGAGATCTCACCTTCCACATCATTCTCAGAACTTGTCTCACTGAAGCTTTTCCATCGTTCCTTAGCTCTCGACAAGAAGATTTCATAAAGTTCTGCGTGGAAGCAAAACAAAACTCAAAATGAAAAAGTAAGAAAAGCACTGATACAAATCAAAAGCACACTAACTTCCTGGCTTTGGTTTTGTTTCTTGGATCCATCTTAACCAGTGGGGGCAAGAGGAGGAATCTATTCAATTGTTACTGCTTCTATAGTGTGCACTGTATTACTCTTTCTTCTGTAGTGAACATGCTAATTACAAGAGGGAAGTAATGTCTTACATTTTTTTTTTAATAGGTTATAACTCTTCTAGCACACTACAATTGTTTGTTAGGAAATAAAGCAATTCCCCCCTCCACTACAAACTTACAGATTCTTGACTTTCAGCATAAAAAGTTCTGGAACGGGTCAGGAGAAGGCAGCAGCAACCCTTTGACTCTTAAAATGCTAAAACGTTGGAGGGTTCTTGTGGGAATGCAGAAGAGTTGTGGGGTGCAGGTGCAGGAGAGCCATGGGAAAGGATGTGAAGAGAAGTGACACCAGGCAGATCCTTGTAATAAGAAACCTTGGTTCTCACATGCAGCTGGCCACCTTATCTCAGAAGGGGTAGATAACAGACCTTTGCTAAGGAGAATAACAAGGTGTGTATGTATGCAGATGTGGTGGGTTGTCCCTGACTAATTATGCTAATGTGTAGGCATGTGCTCTACTGGCTGGGTGTATAAATTCGGGCTGTTATGATCAATAAATGGCTTCTGCATAATTCATATTGAATCTTTTCTGAAGACCCTTGCGGCGAGTCGTGACCATACTGGTTTATGGACTTGTTTACCGTGGCCTGCCGCCAAGCAGTGACAGCAGGCAGTGTGGCCTGCAACAGGTTCTTGCAATTAGGTTTTGAAATGTTTCCCTAATGTACCAGTATATGATGTCTAATTGTAAAACACCTGCTCCTAAGGCAGCAAAATACATTTCTTAAAATATATATATATAGTCTGATTTTGTTTTAATCACAAGTCTGTATTTCTCTTTGAAAAAATAACCAACTTAATTCTGCATTTGCATTGTGATCTGTGTAAGACATACCAGGAGTGATATTTAATTCGTTTCCCACAGCTAGACTCCAAACCTTCCCACGTACACTTGGGGGTAATCCCTGCCACCACAGCTCTCGAACTCTTCGGGTAGCACGCCTAAACAAGGTGAAAAAACAGGAGAAAAGGCATATATTGGCTTTCTAAAATCACTGGGTAACTTTGAAGCAAAATAACATACTGTTTCCTAAATCAATATTCACAGATCATAGAATTGTTTGCGCTGGAAGGGATCTTAAAGATAATCCCTGCCATGGGCAGGGACACTATCCACTAGACCAGATTGCTGTCCAACCTAGCCTTGAAAACTTCCAGGGACATGACATCCACAAACTCCTGGAGCAACCTGTTTCAGTATCCCACTACTCTCACTATAAAGAATTTCTTCTTTAGTCTAAATCTACTCTTTTCCAGCTTAAAGCCATCACACCTTTTGTCCTATCACTAAGAGCCCTTGAAATCAGTTCCTCTCCAGCCTTATTGTAGGCTCCACTATAAGGTCTCCCTGGAGTTTTCTTTGTTCCAGGCTGAACAACTCCAACTTTTGCAGCCTGTCCTCATACTGGAGGTGCTCCACCTCTCTGATCATCTTCATGGCCCTCCTCTGGACCCATTCCAATAGTCTGACGTCCTTCTTGTGTCACAGGGGTCAGAACTGCACACATCACTCCAAGTGGGGGTCTCACAAGAGCAGAGCAAAGAGAAAGAATCTCCACCCTTGACCTGTTACCTACTCTTTTTTTTTGGTGCAGCCCAGGATAGGGTTGGTCTTCTGGGCTGCAAGTGCACATTGATGGCTCATATTGAGTTTCATCAACCAACACCCCCAAGTCCTTCTCCTTCAGACAGCTCCCAAGTCATTCTCCACCTTGCTGAATTTCATGAGGATGGCATGGGCCCACCTCTCAAGACTGGCTCACTCAGCGTGGTGTCATCTGCAAAATTCTTGAGGGTGACCCAATTCCACTGTCCATATTGCCAACAAAGATGTTAAATACTCCTGGTCCTAGTACCAATCCCTGAGGGACAACATGCAGGCATTCAAGGATCTCTGCTTATGCTAAAACCCCATAAAAAAAAAAGGCAACGCAAAAACCCAACCAAACACACACACAACAAGCTCATGGAAAGCTACATTTCCTTTCGCTCTATAATGACTGCTTTACCATTGCAACAAAAGATGACTTCTTGACAAAGCAGAAAAGAAAGTAAGGTATGTGTGTCCTCTATTTCCAGAGGAGAAACAAGCCAGAACTTTGTACTTACATGCCTTCCCAGTTAGGCAGTATTTCGTTGACCCAAATCACCATAGCACTAGCAATATTCTCTTCTTGCTTGAAACGCTCCCTCATTATTTTCTTCCTTTTATGTGCTTCTTTAATTTCTGTTAGGAGTAACATGTTAACAACTCTGTATTAATTTATATAAATTATTAGGTAAATAACACAGCTATTCTCTAATTATGTAGATGTCTGAAAGAGACACGGGTAAATTACAGTTGCACATGAGCTAGCTGGTACTATTTCTGTTGATTGCAGATGTATTTCTCAGGAAATTTTCTAATTTAAGCCAAGCTATTCAAACACACAGTGATTTAGACAAGAGAAAATCTGTCTAGAAAACTGTCTAGAGTGACTAAAAAAGCAGACACAGTAGCACTGTTTTTCATGTCATGAATTTCACACCATTACTACCTAAATTTTACTTATTACTTAGAATAATCACCAGTAATTACAGATAAAATTAATATTAAAAATTGCAGATCTAAGTAAGTTTTAAAACCATAATATTACTGAAACTTCCATCTAGGATTATGCTTGGTTTTTTTTTTCCTAGAAAGATTATCTGAAGATCTGAGACAAAGCCACAAGGCTGAAAAATGAGATGAGTATTCTGCCTTCTGTTAAAAAAGGAATCATTTGCAGATCACTTTAACAAAACAGGCTAAAACAGGGGCAGAGCAGTGCTGTCTAGACATCACTAAGAACCACTGTGAAACAGCAGTGTTCTACTTATGCATGCCATTAGACACATCAAAGGAGTATGTCACCTCTTGTAAATACATATAGCTGACCAGCTTCATTAAGTTTTTACTAAAGCTTTGTGTATGTAGCAACAGTTATTTTCATGAATAATAAGGTGCACATACTGAAAACGCTGCACGTGGCTAATCCTCAAAACACAAGCTAGAGAACACAGACCACAGATCACACTTTTAAAGATGCCCAATACAAGAAAAGAGTAAGATGAGTTGTCGAATGCCTTGGGAGCTTTTATTAAATTTTTTCAGAGTAAGCTGCCACAGATCCATAGAGCCTCAATCAGTTCAGAAGCTTCTATCTGTCAACAGCCCAAGGAAAACATGCAGCACAGATTCTTAAAACAGCTTATTCCTTGCATACTAGGTACGAGACCACGGAAGTCCTTTCAACAGCTATTCATAGCCTGACACAGTACAGATATGCTACAGATATGTTTAAATGAAAAACCAGAGTAAGAAAGTTCACACAGGTAACAGCTGGTTAGGGGGAAAAAAAATAACAAAATACCAAACAAACCAACAATCCACTCAAGTTTTCATTGCTCTTCATATTGCAATAGACCTCAGATTCCTGAAAAGGCAGCTCAGCTTTATTATACTTTGTGTGCAGCAAATCACCTTGAGAAAGAGTTTAAATATTCAAAAAGTTTATAGCTGATCAAATTACAAATAGCTTTAAAAAATAAAATTCATCAAGTGTCTGCTTAAGAATGAAGGGAAAAGTTAAACTGAGTACTGAACCCCTAGTTACGTTCGCTATGGTGGAATATGAAAACAACTTGATAATTGAGTTCTCTTTTAAACTACGTGCACATGTCAGAGAATAACCTAGATATGAAAAAAGATCGTCCTCTTCTGTACCTACTGGCCTACAAACCAGAAATTATTTTATTTCTACTGCATGGCTGAAAGTAATTACAGTGATTACTGACACTTAACATACCTCGCTTTTTCGCCTCTGCCACCATTTCATCATATTCCTGTCGGTGACGTAAGGCCTCTTCCAACGATTTGGCAGGAAGATTTCTGAAAACAAGTTGTTCCTGAATTCAGTACACGCTGTGAAGGGTTAGGAACTGTCCCTCCCCACCATTTGAAGTTACCCAGACTAACTCAGATGGTTTGGAAGTAAGATGAAGCTATATTTACAGCATTGCAAAATTTACAAGCATATATACACAAGTATTCAGAAGTATTTACAATTATATACAAGTTAGAAATAATACAGAAATACCAATTCCCTCCTGGACAAAGCAAACTGCCTAGAAGTTATCTCCCTCAAAGTTATCTCCCTTCTTTGTTTCTTTTCCCTGTCTCAGACTGACAAAGATAAAGAAAGCAGAAGCCAGTAACAACCAGCAAAGCTTACATGTTATCTGCCGAGATTAGAGGTGAGATATTGAAGCACATGAGAATCAATGGGAAACAATTAAATCTAATGACACAGACCAGAGAGAGAAAGGAACAGGGCAACACCCCAGAACAAAGTGAGAAAACACCGGTTATGTTTTGACTTTTTACCCTTCTCAGCAAACCAATGAATGATACAGACACCATCATTATTTTCTTTTCACAACCAATGATCTAATTTCTCTCATTAAGATATTCCAATTAGCCTCATACCAGCACACACACAAATGATATTCCCAACAATTTTGAACCAGGTTTTAACTTGGTTTCTTGGTAAGGTAAGACTTGGGATTGGCACACTCCCAGTGTTTCAGTCACGGCAGTAGAGAACTACCAGATATTTACTACTTCTGTTGATTAGTTCTCCTACAGCTTCCCCCATAACAGATTTATTGAACACCTGGAACAATGCTAAAATGAAGTTTGCATGAATTGATAAAGGCAAATACTGAAATTCCATATAGTTATTTATTCAAAGGCGTCTCTGCATATGCATATTTTAGTCACTAAATATACTTGAATATCAATACTCCATTCCTTCATTTGAAATCTGTCATGATGTATTTTCAATAACAGGTAAAGGTTTTTTATTAATTATTCTTATTAGTCCTTTGAAACTCCCATGAGAGAACATAGGTTTATCAGAGGAAGAAAGAATAGATCCCCTCTTTATATCAGAGCTAAAACTAAGGAAGCTTGCTGGAGTGCTAGAGGTTCACCACCTTACAGCGTGTTTGGATATTCTGACTGCATAGTGACCCTGTGATTGCCAAACACATGCTTCCTTTTGACCAAGTAAGACTCATTCCAAAATAAATCAGAGCATGTTTAGTCTAGTCTACTTTGGTTCAAAACAAACAATTTCCACCTCCTCTTATACAAGCAGAAAAGATAATTTTGCTAATATTTCCACTGAAAGTGAGATCAGAATGTATCTTCAGGGATGAAGACTGTGGCAACACATTATGCGCTCCAATTCAAAACAAGTAGATGGGGCATTTATAAGAACATACATGTGTTAGTTTGTGAACTGTGACATTTTGGAAGTACAGAAAAGCATCAGCAAACCATTTATTACATATCTTACTCTGTAGTATACAGTAAAAAGAAAATAAATAGCATAGTAATCCACACCTTTGTTCAGGACTTTTCTTAGCACTGAATGAGCTTATATATCACTAGAGAGAATTTCAAAGGAAGCACTACATGCTCTGTTTTCCTTTTTCTAATTGGAATTGATTAGAGCAAACATTTAACAGTGCAATCACAAGCTTTCTCAAGGTGTAAATTGAAAGCTTCTCTCCACTTGCTTTCCTTCAGCACATCTTCCTAATCAGGTCATCCACTTTCCTTTAAATTTCTGAAGACTGCGTAGCTGAAAATACCGACCGATTTATTACCCATTTTTCATTACTATTCTTATTTTACTTAATGCATTTTTTGTTCCATTGTCATCTGTTGTTTCCTTGCCTTCAGATGCAGTTTTAAAGAGCCATGAAAACATGACTGGAACAGGAGCATGGAACAGTTTCAGTGAACACTATCATCTTGGTACCAACAAAACACTTAATTGCAGTTGTCAGTATGCAGCATTTATGACAGCAAGGTACTACTTGTGTTTCAAAGGCAATTCTTCCTCCTCCTGCTGTTACCTAACCCTTTTTTTTTTTTAAAAAAAAAAAAAAAAAAAAAAAAAAAACCCAAACACAAAACACCACCCAAAAACAATAAACCAACCTCTCCAGAAAGCCAAGTAGAGGTTTGCTGAAGTGACGCTGCCCCTGCTAAGTCTTCCTGACTGGTCTAGGAAATTAAGTTTCCAGAATGGGGGAAGGAAAAGGGAATGTGACTGAGACGGTAGTGAAGAAATCAATAAAACTTCTTTTCCTGATTAAGGATGCCTGCAACACAGGCAGCTGTGATATACAGTAGGTAACAGACTAGTGGTCCCACTACAGCGAGAGAAAATGCCTCACCTAGAGTATAATACACTTATAGGTTCTTCTGGAGGTATTTGTTAGGGGATTATGTGGGATGGAATAATCCAGTAATATTTCCGTATAAGAATGATGAAGTTTACCTCATCAGAAGCAGATCTAACCAATTTAGTCATCATCAGTTGCACAGCAGAATCATACTTACGCTGGTCGATCCTCCAGAATCAAAGCAGTAGTTGAAAGCGGTTCAAACTCAATATTTTTACGTCTTGCTGATGGGGGTGGAGGTTTATACATTCTTCCTGTCCGTGCTTCATATTCCTAAACAACATTATTGATAAAAAGTATATTTAAACTTTCTGTCCTTAAATTTCTAATCAGTAAGTAGAATATTACTTGTTTAACACTTGCTAAATAATGTTAAAATGTATAATATTTAGTTAAGATAGCAAGGAGCTGCCATTACAGACCAAAATTGTTTATAGCAAAGCAGTGCAGCTTTCCAGAACTGCTAACTACAGATAAATGAGAAAGCAGTTTCTTGTATCAACTTAATTTTTTATGTATTCTAGTTCACTATTACTACTGAGCATCCAAGGATCAGTTAGGAAATGTGCATTACCTTCCCACACTAACTAGTGCACAAGACTATTTAAATAGCATGTGAAGTTGACCAAAAAAAACCCCAAAACCTAAGCAAAAACAACCCACTGCACTCCGCTAAACAAGAATGTGTAACCAACACCCCATCAGGCTGTGCTGCCATTCAACAAGATCTCAACAGGCTGGAGAGCTGGGTGAAGGCAAACCTCATGATGCTCAATAAGGACAAGTGCAGAGTCCTGCACCTGAGGAGGAATAACAGGAGGCACAAGTATAGGTTAGGAGTTTCCCTGATGGAGACAATCTCCATGGAGAAAGACCCTGGAGTCCTAGTGGACAGCAAGTTCTCCATGGGACAGCAACGGGCCAATGGTATCCTGAGGTGCATCAAAAGTGTGTCCAGCAGGTCTAGGGAAGTTCTTCTCCCCCTCTACTCTAGTGAGATCACATTTGGAGTATTGTGTCCAGTTTTGGGCTCCCCAGTTCAAGAGACATAGGGATCTGCTGGAGAGAATCCAGCAGAGGACCATCAGGATGATTGGAGACTTGAGCATCCCCCCTATGGAGAGTGACTTGAGAGCCTGGGGCTATTCAATCTGGAGAAGACTGGGAGGGGACCTGATCCATGTCTATAAATATGTGAGGGGTGGGTGTCAAGTGGTGCACAGTAATAAGGCAAGGAACAATGGGAACAAACATGAACATAGAAGGTTTCACCTCAACATGAGGAGAAACTTCTTTGCCATGAGGGTGACAGAGCACTGGAACAGGCTGCCCAGAGAGGTTGTGGAGTCTCCTTCTCTAGAGACTTTCAAAACCCACCTGGATGCATTCCTGTGCGGACAACCCTAGCAGATCCTGCTTTTGGTGGGGGTTTGGATTTGATGATCTCTGGAGGTCCCTTTCAACCTCTAACATTTTGTGATTCTGTGTATCTCTTCCCATTTCTTTCCTTTTGGTTATAGCCCTCCTAAGAACTGTCACTCCTCAAGTTCCAAGAGCCTTTAGCCAAGCCATCAAACCTACGCTATTCCAGAGCCATCTGCACTGTACTCAGAGACAACACAACAGAATTTATTGTTACAATCTTGTTTCAGATAATGTCTTTCTCAGAGGTCAAAATTTGTAATCTATTTGGAAAAATTCAACAGCCTTTAACACACAGAAGATCCTAAGGAAGCAAGAATCCTATTCCTTTTTTTTCACAAGAAGAAAAAGGCTAAGCAGACCCAAACTCACTCATTTTATGCTCACTCATTTTTAGCCTCTGTAAATAATGCTCTACTGTCAAATTACTGGGAGATCCACTCTTGTGGTCCAGCAATCTTAAAAGGTTGTCTGTGAGAAGACTTTGAACTTGTTCACAAACCAAATTAGCTCATGGGTACATGCTCTACTTAAAGTGTGAAGGCTAAATACTACTGCAAGCTTCTCATATGCTGGAATTCTTACATAGATTAGTAAGAGCTGAAATATCATCTTTAAGAAATAGAAAGTACCCTACTAACATACTTCCACAGATCACACAGCTCTAGTGAAGTCTAGTAATCACACAGCCAAATAAGCTCTAACTTGTGTAAGACTTTTTTTTTAATCCAAAGAGAGTGTGGTGTTGTGCATCTGTTGCTTTAGTAAGCAAATAAATTCAATCTCAGACTAAAGAAAATATCTTGGCAACAAAAAACTCCCACAAAACAATTACTAATAAGGGGATACATTTTCCCAATCAAACACAAATCTTCTCTAGGAAGTGCTCCCAATTGAATCTCACATCTAATACACAGCTTCTTGTACACATTAGTTCTCCCAGAGAAAAAGAGGGCTTCACATGCTTAGTGTTCATTGACAGCTTCATAGAAACAGAGCTGACAACTTTAATGCTATTATATACATTTAAAGTTCAGTACACAGTTGAAGTCTGTGAAGTCAGATGGGAAGAGACCTCTCACAAATGTGACAATGCAGCCTCAGATTTCCAGAGAGGGTACAAAGCATCCGCTCAACACTTAAGTGTCTTAAAGCTTTCTGCTCAGTCTCCTTACCCTTCCCATTTTAATGATCTCTAACAAAATTTCTGTTGTTCCACACCAGGCATAATCCATTAAATGATCTGGAAAGCACAACCTCAGTGATGCCAGGCTGATCTTGGCTCAAGAGGAAGTTATCACAGAATAACTAAGGTTGGAAAGGACCTCCGGAGATGAACTTCCCTGCTCAAAGCAAGGTCAACTACAGCAGGTTGCACAGGTTTGGCCAGATTTTTAACATCACCAAGGATGGAGACTCCACTTGTAGCAGGCAGAATATTTCCAAGTGGCTTCTCATCAAAATACTAACCAGCTTCAGAGATCAGAGGAAATCAGGTGTGTCCACACTGGTAAGGCCACATGTATTACATGCCATTACACTTTCCAGATCCTGAGGACTGCACCTCCACAAAACAAGCCAAAGACTGTTTGAAACATTCTTAATATCTTTTGAAGTGGTTTCCCCCCATCCTCCCAACTAAATCTTCAGCTATCCACCCTTTAACCACTCTATCACATTTTGGCCCATGGCAGTGTACCAAATAACTTTGTTAGAGTCCTGGAAAAGACAAACACAAATCTATAGCAAATAGTTTACTGTTTCAAACAGAAAATAAGCTCTGCTGCTTTTCTGTCTTCCAAAAAAGCCCATGTAAAGGCCTTTGTAAAGAAAAAGAATGAGGAACTACTTGCTATCATGATTTTTATAGACATACACACTAAAAGCCTAATTCTTTGTAAATATAATAATTTAAGAGTTACTGGCCAGCTATTAAGTACAATGTGGTTCTAAATATTTCTAAGTCTCTGGTTATGCTAATTTACTAGAACATATTTGTCTCCTGAAGAGTAACTCCTAAGACAATTTTTGACTGAAATTAGTAAGAATCCAACATAATTAGGCATATTCAAGCAAGTATCTTGAACAAGTGGATACATGATTGATTGAATACTGTTGTAATTCATATAGGCACAAGAAAAACCAGAAAACCAATATTCACTGTATGAATCAATATACATGTTCTTAAGCCTAAAATTAGTTTATCTAAACCCAGAGACATAATAGGCAGTCATGCTTTATACCTCAGGACATCCCAGCACATTTTTAAGTCAGAGGTCAGCATCCAGGCTGCAGCACAGCTGCAGCAAACCCATCTCTTATTTTTGGTGTGAGTTCTGAATTACTTCCCCATTTTACAGTACTTAGAGAGAAGTCACAAAATCAAGTTCATTCAACTCTTCAACAGGGATTTCTGCAAAGAGCGTCATCTAACTGTGCTTCTGAAAGCACACTTTATGGACAACCAGTGTTTGCAAGAGAATAATACATACACAGAGAGCAAAATCAGTAAGCACAACTAGGAGGCAAATCAGAGACCAAACCACCTTCAGGCACAAACGGTCAATGTCTTTATATTCCCCAAGATGAAATCAAAGTATCAAAACATTCCAATGGAAGATGCCCCTTCCTCAAGAAGCCTGTGCTCTAGGAACTCATTTGAAGATTAGATCCTAAAGCCATCGGACATATACAAAACTCACAAATTGGTGCAAGTAAAATATCTTTTTTTTTCCTCTTCCCTGGAATACTTTGTAAATGTAAATAATCCAACTTCATATTTGATGCAGAACCTACAATTTTTGGCAAGGGATAAAAAGCCTAACCTAACAGAATTTAACTTCAAAAGACATGAGCTAATACTTTTTCATAGCAAAGTAAAAACACAATTTAAATTCTAACATATTGTCAAATGATTAACATTCAGAGCATACACCAGAGGACAGAACAGCTGGTGCCCAAGATTCAAGACTATGTAAGACCTGATTATAACCAAAAAAACCCCAAAACCCCAAACTCAAAACATCACACCACACCAAAATTGGAGGTGTCACATATTCCATTTCAGTAGCCTACAGAATGTCAAAAAATGGTTTTATTGCAGCATATCAGGTGTTTCTTATAAGGTATGGAACCTTCCACAAACCCAAAAAAAAGAAAAAAATATTCTCAGCTTTACTAGAAAATAAGAACAGTTTTTCTCCTTATTAAGGCTGCATCCTCTTATTTACTGCCAATAAATAGCACGTTAATAGACTAAAACTATGGTTTTTTTCCCTAAAAACACTGTGACAATATATTTAAGAGCACTTCAGTACATGGAGGGACTTGTATTTTTGGCATTCTTGCAGAAGTAAAGATAAGCCTATTAACCTATTGACAGGTAACAGGTAACTGGGGCTGCGAATAAAGTCTTCTACTTATTAACTGCCTTTGTGCTTAAGAAGACAAAGCTATCTCAAACTGTCTTCTAAAAAAGAGGGAAAACCCCACTACAACACCAGAAAATCACCTACTGTTTTAAACAAAAGAAAATAAGAAGCCAGCAGAGGCCTTGGTATCTACATGAATAATATACAGAACTGAAGTTTCTTTTGTCTTTCCTCTGAAGACCATTCAGAACCGTTTTAGGGATCTCTCAACACTACTGAAGCACACAGCCAGACATACCCGTAACTGCCTGTATCTGCTCCTTCCAGCACCAAGCAAACTACCTCACAGAATGGAAAGCCAGCTGCAAGGCAGCGTTCCAAAAGCATTAGTTGACATTAAGCAGGATATGCTTGTGTGGATAAATTATTTAAGTAGGCATGCATGTGATGATTCAGTTTTAGAATACAAACTTGCATCTACACTGCCCATGCTACAGAGTTTTAAAGCAATAAATATTGACCATGGAATTTAATACGCATCTTTCTGGGCTAAGTTTTGATCTATACAGGATCCAACAACAAAAGCTGAACTAAAAATAAGCAATAAAAGTCTTGGAGTACTATGAAAGTCCTCACAGTCCTGAATGTACCAATTATACAGATTAAGTACCACAGATGCTATTATGTTTTAGATATACTGAAGGAGAAAGTGCCCTGATAAGCAACACTGAATTAACTTTTATTAGCTTGTCTCTATTTAAAGTAGATGTCAGGACATATTAAAACTCCCAACTAAACAAAGTGTGCACTCCGTGTATGAACATTTTCTTTTAACATGCTTTATTCTCCCAATATTCTAAGCCTGATACTGAAAAAGGTTTTATTCAATCATGAAATCTGTTGAAGAAGCACTTTGGATTGCCATATATTCTGCAAGAGGTTTTAAACCTCTCTTCCTTCTATACAGATGTGCAAGTTTGTAGCAGATGGCCTCTAAAAACATCCATATGATTATTTTCTAGCTGACTAGAAATATAGTAAAAAAAGATTATTTCCCTTCATTTCAAGCTGGGCTGATCACCCAGAATTGAAGCATTACCAGAATAGCTTTGGAAGGTGTCCATTTACTAAACTTTAATAAAACTACCAGAAAATTTATATACAAAGATTTTCTGGTAATGCATAAGGATTCTCTCCTATGTCATCATGTGCATGTGTCCTCAATTTAAGTATTAAATTTGCTGAGCTGGCACTGGTTAGAAGGTGATTATAAACAAAGATGTGCTTACTGCAAGAGTATATGTCACTGAAAAATTCTGTGAGTCCTAAGTTAGACACTTTCCCAGAACTAAGAATGCCAGATGCTATTAGGACAGACAGAACAGTAAACTCTTTCCTAACCTGGAGGCTATATCGGAGGAAATCTATATCAAAGTAGGAAAGTTAGTGCTCTTCACATTGTACAAGAAACAACCAAAGAGACACTGAAGGTCAACCTTCCAAAGGAATGCCATTCATCTGCAGTTGTTCATTTACTTTATGTTTCCCCTCAATCAGGTATTTAACAAATTGCAACTGGGTATTTAACAAATTGCATCACATTTCATCTTGTGTGGTTTACTGAAAAACACAGAACCATAGCCTTTGGGCCCAAAAGAGAAGAGCTGAGAGTGGCTGAACACACAAGCCGTAGGCATCACATATCAACCAGCAATTATATTACAGTTCTGTTTCAAAAAGGCAGAGTAACTGATTCACAGAACTAAAAAGCCAACTTATACCATTCCTGTTTAAAACAGAGTGTGGTATTACATAAAACACTTTCAAAGTAACAGGGAAGTGCATTGGACCAATTTCACAAGGATAGCAGCCACAGCAAACAGAAGGCATAAGATATAACAAAGGTTTCAACAGCTACATGTTTCTAGGTTTCCAGTTTCATATTGGAAACAGTGATTAAAAGCATATGGAGTTCTGAAGTGTCACTGTTAGAAGCTTGTGTGACTTACTGACAGCAAAACAAAATTCTAGGATAACAATTTCAAAGCTAAAACAAGGTGTTAAAAAATGTTATGAATAAAACTTTTCAACAACTTCTACCATTAAGCAAGCAAACATGGAATGTAAATTACTCTTAAGGTCTAGCATTACCTACTTCTTATTTAAGAGCATGCAATATAAGCAATAATAGTAATAATAATCTATCATTTTAAGTTGTTAGTGAGATTCATGTGTGAAGTTTGTTTGTTTGTTTATTTTACTAATGGTACCTAATGAGTTGATGGTTAGTGCCATTAAATATTCATGCCACTGTGAAAATGCAATGTTTGTTCTATTTTAATGAGTGCTACATAGTCCCATGCATAGTATTCAATATAACTAATATATATATTAAATTTCATACCCCTGTGTTTAATAGACTGAGAGCAGATATTGATGCAAGACTGCCAGAACTGTCATCCTAATGAGAAAAACAGAAGCAAAGCCTTAGTGAATAAACGAAGGAAAAGACCATTACAATAAAGCAACATACAAGCCAAAATTTAAGTTCACATGTATTTATAGTCTGTATTTGAAGAAACATGGATGTGTCTCTTCCTCCTTCTTATCCAGTCTTCAAAACACAGAAACACACGCCAAGACTTCTACTTGTGGCATGATGCATACAAACATCTACTGGACTACTTTTCTGGTTCAATTGAGGGTTTATATTTTCTACAATCTCCTAAAGGGAGATCTTTCTCTACAGCACTTATAAAGTGCGTGACACTCTGATACACTGTTCCTCCCTAGTCCACACCACCCATAGGAGTTACACTTAACCACTAGCCTTGGAAGATATGCTGGTTTAAAGAAAAGAACAAAACACTGAAACTGTTTGCCCTCCTTATAAACTCCTCGTAAGATTGCATCTCACACCCAACGACATCTTTACCTATCAACTAGTTAGCTTTAAAGCTTAAAATGAATGCTCAAGAATAGTACCTGCATCGCAGAGAAAGGGGAAAAGAAACTTAACCAAACTTGGGTAAGCCTTTGGCTAGAAACTAAGTACTAGAGTAGTGTCTAAACAGAACTTGCACATTCAAACTTTGATTTTTTCTATTCAATGTGTGAGGGTAGAAAATGTCATTGAATAGTAGAGTGATTTAAACTGGGCCTTTAAGGCTCTCATCTTTTCATCTGCCACATTCTAATTAGTATTCTTAAACAGAAAGCTCTGAAGTGGGCTACATCTCAACCTCACCGGAGAGCTGATGAGAACTAAGACACATTAAGGCTTTGAGAAACAGTCACTTAAAAGAAAGTTTCAAAGCAGCAGTCTGAAAAGGCTGATACACATTGCAGCAAGGCAACTGGGAAAAGCCATGCTCAGCTACAGGATACCCTGTATGACTGCAGCTCTGCAGGTTTCCACCCAATATACAAAACCAGTTTTCTAATGGAAAAATTGAGCTTAAAGATGGCATAGAGTGGGGAAAAGACACATGCATTTAAGCACGCTGTAGCATCTGGAAGAAGGGAAATAAGCATCTTATGCCTTCAGCATTATTTCTGAATATATTTGCAGTGCTCTTGTACCATGCATAACTCAGACTAATGAAAATAATTTTGAAGTCTTCCCTCTCCCTTGCTATACTATTTTCTCCTTTTCAGTACTGAAGTACTTAGCCTCAGGCTCAGGAGGATATGGCTTATATTAAAAAGCCCAACACTTTTTTTTTTAAAGTTCATGAAAGATAGAATCTTTACCATGTAAATCTTTTTCCTAAATTCTATCCTTTTACAATTTGATACAGACTGCCTAGATAATGCTTTTGCTATCACAGCACCTCAGGCTCAGAACTATAAGCCTGTTTAACATGCAATGCTCACTTTTTAAGAGAAGAAAAAACAACTATTTTTATCTGTGTCATCCTTTGCTAAAGAAATCCAAAAGATCCAATAGACAGGGAGTCGTCCCATAAAAAAAGAGGATTCAGAAGACATTATTATTACTATTATTATTATAAAGTAAAATAAGTTCTATCCTTTTTATTACCTAATAATTGGTTTTATATACTTTGTTTCCTCAAAACTCAGCAATTTCCAAAGACAGAAATGAGAATACACACAATGCTCCTTTCTTTTTCAAGCTCTAGGATGAGAAATTTTGCATCAATACTCTTTGTAGCTGACCTCAAAGACTTCTTTTTGTAAAATCAAATCAGAAGAATTAAATGTAGCAGTCAACATCTCTGCAGTATTTTCAAAACATTAAGCCCATGCACACTGTAGAGGATTCCCTTGAAGATGCACTTATGCTACAACATAGCACTGTCATAACAAGAGTTTCCCTTGACAAGTTTTCTCTGTCAAAGCAGCAGGGTGAACCTAGTACTGACATTTGTCTCAATGAGGTCATGCCAATTTCATTAGCACTTCATCACTGTGAAAGTTTAGTTGTTTTACCTGTAGCACAGCATTTTATTGACTAGATGTGTGACTTCAGAAAGATAGTGGACATTTCTGGAGAATCTAACCACTACAGTGTCTACAAAGAAAGCTATCACCACCTTCTCACTGCTGCTAGCAGATAAATTATAATTCAGGTGCTCTAAGTTCTTTGCAAAACCAAATGCTCCCATTCATTGTTTACCCTGGTTTCTAGGCTGTTACTATTACACTTCTATCTGCCTGCTAAACAGGGAGAAATCTTGCTGTTCTCTTCTGTCCAGTAGTAGGGCAAGCCAAGTCAACACAATCTCTGTCTGGGTAACTATCTGCTTAAGATCTAATCCTCTGAAAAAGCACCTAGCACTGTATTGATCTACTTCTTTCAGATATTCAAATCCTTAGATTTGTGGACAAACATGCCATATATAATTCTTAAGAGTTAGGAGCTTCAAGCAGTGGTAAACTGAAAGAACAAAAATTGGAAAGAAGAGTTAATACTGGAAATTAAGAGGTCTGAGTCATATAAAAACAGATTAAAATTGCATTTGTTCCTCTAAAGAAAAACTTCCAACAACTCTTGCCCTGGGAGACCACTGCTGATTCAGTGAATGCAATTTCTCCATTAGATTTCAGACTGGAGATAACATCATCAGAAAAAAATACGCAAGTTAAGACACTGGGGTTTAAGTCTTCAAGTACAGTATTATTTAATTTTTTTAAATATATTTTGGAGCCACTCAAAAATAATATTTTCAGAGGTTAGTTGTAGGACAGTGATCCAGTCATCAAAAACAGAGTTAGTATTTAATGAACTACCTAAAATTAGTACCTTCTATTTGGTACACAGAGTGTCAGCTTTTGGAAAAGATGGTTTTAGTTCACTTCTGAATAAGCAATCATTTCTAAATCACTGCAAGCTTTTCATGGTTTGTCAGGCTTAAACAGAAAAGGAACTTCCTCCCCTCTCCCCATTCTCTTATTTAAGGTTGTCACTGACAATACTTTGTTAAAACTGGTAACAAAAATAATTTGTGTATGGTTTACTTTTCTTTACGTTGTGATGTGTATTCAGCTATTTTGAGCATACTTGGGGCACATTAGAAAAAAAAAAAATCACCATGTTGCTTTAAAAAAAATTAATAAAGTATTCAAGACTTCTTTAATAAAAAGCAAGAGCTAAACTTCAATTGTTTGATAACCAAAGCCATTTTGATCACAGATTAGAAGTCCTTTTAACCATATCTGCAAAAAAAATTAAATTGAGCTTGCATTTTAAAAGGGAACTTGCACTTCAATCAATCCACACCAAAATGTTGCACATCAGCACAAGTCAGTTTCTGCCTTAAATGCTTCTGTATTAAAGTATTTCAGCAGCCTAATTTAAAGCAGATTTCTGTACAGAATGAAAAGAATTCACCAAACCAATTATTAATGACCACGTACTTCTTATAGTAGTCAGTTTTATTAGCTGCAATTCATAAAAAAGAAGGGCACACTTCCTAAAACCAAATTCATTTCACATTTGCAGTCCTAAGGAGTTTCTATTTTCTCTTTTTAAAAAACTGTTAAGGAAGGAAGTCCAGAGAAGGGAGATGTCCAGCAAAAGAGTTGGCCTCAATTACATCCTGCTTAGGCAGCTCTAAATCCAAGGGGAGTCAAGCATGCCAGCAGCTGTGAGCAGAGATGCAGCTGCCAAGAACTTTCAACCTCTGACCCAGTTTGAGCTAGAGCATCTCGCCCAGAGCATGCTGATGGCAGCACAGCTGCAGGGTACTCTGCCATCTCCCCAGCCATGCAAACCCCACAGGCTGTTTTTCAATTAAAAATATTTATCTTCTTCAACCTAAGGAACTTGCAAAGAAATTATTTACAATAATTTTCATTAGATGGTCTCTGAAAGCAGAGCTGGCTAGCACTGTTGTCTGAAAAATGTCTGAAACACTATCCCAAATTAAGTTTTCAGATCTTCTTGGAAGCTATTCAAAATACCAGGACCACTACCTGTTGTCTCTGCAGAGGCATATGCAGCAATGTCTAGTTGATAAACAGCAACTGGAAGACACAAGTATTCATCTAAATGTAATTATCTATTTACTACATTATCCTTATCAAAAGAAGGATAATAAAGGAAGCTTCCATCAGCCAGGATGGTAATGGGGCATGTGAGCTCTACATCCCTTTGACTATAAACCTACAATGATGCAAAGAGTTTTCTTGTTTCACTAACAGGGAATTCTTTCGAGCTTGACAATGTTGGCATAACCTTTGATGTAAGTATTACCCTTACCCAAAGGACATCCTTCTTCTATTAATTACAAAGGTTTTTCCGTTATGAGTTAATATTTCCCGCAAAAGGGCTTCTTAAGATCTCATTTTTCATCTGAAGGATGCTGATTCATTACTGAATTTCCTCAACCCAGAGTTCAGTGACACCCTCCTTCTTCAATGGCATAGTAAAGTCACCAAATTTTGTATTTAATCATGCAGAACATCCATAGCTGTTGAGGAGCTGTCATAAATTCCCTCACAGGCAGCTTGCTTACAGCGTAAGCCTGTTCTACCTGCAGTCTTGCACCTAAAAGCTCATTTTACAAAAGCTCATGAACAACCAGTAGCCATTGTTCTGGCTAGAGATGTCTAAAAATGTCAGGGGAAAACAGAAGATCAGTGTTTCAAATCACATATGATAACTTGACTTCAATTTAGAAAGTCAAAGTGGAGGTTTGTGGAGACATTTCCATGTGGGATAGGAAGTACACTGCCAGTTCACAGAATTACTTGTGAACGGAACATGCTAAGCTCTAACAATCTTTCTATCAACTTCTCAAAGTCCTCATAACTGCATTCTTGCCTAGATTCTTTTCGCTCATCTCCAGTGTAGCAAAAAGTTCAGACTAGGAATGTCAGTCTGCCATTCAAAGTGAAGATACTGTTTTTTGCTGATCTTCAATAGCCAAGTATGCCTTTACTCCTTCTAATCCATGGCCACCCTAGCACTCTGAACATTCCTGAGAAAATACATCATTGGCTTTTCTCCTAAGACACAAGGACCTACACTGTTTCTTTTAAACATACGGGCAAGAGATACCACATGTTAAATATGGAGACATTAGGGTCACCTCTCAATTTAAGAATCAAATTTTTCTCAGAGTAGACTTAACTCTGTGTAGACTACATCATCAATCTGGATCCCCCTTTTATAACTTTAACTAAATTAAAAGCTTAAAATATTATTTGTTAAAAGCTTAAAATATTAGCTATTTACCATCACATTACTCAAGATTATATAAATCCAGGAGTGACCCTAACCTGTTAATGATTATAACACAAACCACATGACTAGTGTCTAGAACCAACTCAATCGTGTTTAAACACAGTACATAGGTTTAATATATTTGCTGTTCTATGTCTTTGGTTAAGTTAAAAAATAATGGAAATACTACAGTTTAAAAGAAAAACAGTCACTGAGAGACAACAGGATAATAAAACAAGAATATTTGTGCAGATGATGATTGTCTCCAGAGCAAACATCTTCATTACTAGAAAACTTGAAGGAGATGAGTGGTAGCATTGTACACATTCTCCATTTCTTAGGATGGCAGAGATTTCTGGATTTTTACAATAATTTCATGACATAAGGCCAACAACATTCATCTGAAAGAAAACTTGCACTGAAACAAGGAAAATTGTATTTGACAATTTTTAAAAAGCATCCATTTTACTTCAGAGTAAACAGCACTTGCTGTAATCTTATCATTTTCTGTGATGGTTTGGGTGTTATCTGCCTCCCCACACTTTGGAAGTCACCCAGACTAGACTCAGATGGCTCTGGAAATTTGAATGAGGCTTATTATTTACAGCTTAGCACAACATACAAGCAGATATTTACAGTATGTACATTTATATACAGAAATATACAAGGTAAAAGGTAATACAGAAACACAACAGCCCTCCCAGAAACCTGAGTCCCCAGGAGGGGCTCCCAACTGCCCTTCCACCTTCTCCCACCCCTCTACCTTACCCCAGACGTTGTCTTGTGCCCCAAGGAAGAAATGGAGGGTCGGCCACGGGGGTTAGGAAGCAAGTGGATTAATCAGAGTGACAGAGGGTGAGGTTAGAGAGAAACGCAGCTCAAAAGCCCAGGCTGTGCCCGAACGCCGAATGCCTTATTCTCTTGTTCTTATACATCTCAGCAAGCCTATGAGTGAAGTAGACATCACCATTGTTTCCCTTTCACAGCCTGTGACATAATTCTTCTCACCAAAACATTCTAGCTAGCTTCAAACTAGCACATTTTTCTACATTTCATTGTGTGGCCACTCGCATTACAAGTCCTTCAAAAAGAACCTCTCATTTTCCACGTCAGTTTCTCCCAAAAGGCCCTCTTCACCACAAAGCTCCTTCTAGAAGATAGCTGAACACTGTCTCATTCACAGGCAGTTGCACCTGCCAAACACATCAGCTTATATGGAATTCAAGGAGACAGAGAAAGCAGCTCTCAAGAGATCCAAGTTACTGTTTTCACCAACACAGGGGACATTAACATTTACATCAACAAATCGTTCAAATTCAGGAGTTCAAATTAACATGAAGTATGGATACATTACCAATCACTCATCTTTAAAGATCATGCCATTTTATTATTATTATTATTTTATCATATATAAGACAGACTCCACAGGAACAAATATATGGAAGCACAACTTGCTATCAGGGGAAGGAAATCAGAATCACCTTTCTGTTGTATCCCAGTAACTCCAAAACAAGTTCAGCATATAGCACTATTTTGAAACAAAAGGACTTTTAATCCTACTTGAGGTATAAATGAAACAAGGTTATGCATTTCAGAATTCTAAGGACTTTGTCACAATTTACTCAGATAGTATTCCAGGCATTATGGAGAGATAAAATAGATGGAAAAAACCCCAACAACAAACACAAAACTAACCAACCACGACAACAACACCAACAACAAAACCGACAAACCAGTTTTGTAACATTGGGATATCCAAGAATTAGTAGACATATCTAGTTTGAAGAAAAACTGAATATGCAAGTATGATGATGGGCTTATGCCAACAAGCAGGAAAAAGTAACTCAGAATTGAATTTCATGATAAAAAACTAGACTATTTCATCATCAATTTACCATGAAAAGAATTGCAGCATATCATGTTCTGATGTTTTGATCTAAACATCTTAAACACTGCTTGAAGATATATCACCTGTTTACAAGCACCAAGATGTACTGAAGAACATACTAGATAAATCATAGAACTCACACTCCCTCGGTAACTACTGTTCTTTAGACAAAGTCCCAAAAGCATCTTCCCAAGTCATCCTATGGTTGCAACCAAGTGGAGATAAAGCTGCAGTATCTATACACTCATCTTTAAGCATTGGGGAATTTTTAGAGTTCACTCACCTGCTGAATTATTTTGGAATCTTTCGGAAGGTTTTCTCTAGGTGGGACTTTTCCAAACAACTTCCAACCAGGAGCGCTTTGGACAGCAGGTTTGAGTTCCTTTGTCCTTTTAGTGAAAAAGTTTCTGAAAAGAGATGAGAGTTTTCTTTTTGTTTAACATAACCATATCAACAAATTATATTTGTATTGACTTAGCATTTCTTTAAATGAGGTTCACCACTGGAGAGAGATACTGCTCAGCAGACAGATGGTGCTACTTTAGTTTTCTGTTATAGTTCAAAATAATCACCTTGAAGTGGATCACTTTTCACTACAGGTGATTAGATACTAATATCTTTGTCCTTAACACTCAGTTTTAGCTCTGAACTCTAAGTTACTTTATGCAATATCAGAGCTCTTCTAGTAATACCACATTTTCTTAAATGTAAGTTAGCATCTTACATCATCTCTCAAACTTTTGTTTGGGATCTGTTTCAGTGTATCTTAAGGAACTATTTGGAGACTAAAACCAGCTGGAAATCACCATGTAACTTACAGATTTAAAAAATAATCAGTGACCTATTACAGTTGCTATAAATTTTCTGCACTCTTCACACCTTCAACTCTCAAAACGTGGACTAGAAAACATAGAAATGTACACACAGCTTTAGTTTAACAGATAACCTTTGCCAGTGCCTAAAGCAATTACACTCAAACAGGCAGATGAGTGCCAAAAGCAATTATACTCAAAACAGGCAGATGAGTGCATTGCTCTACTACTTCTTAGAAAGCCAAGCATCACAAGATCTAGACAATCATTGTCTAGATGTACAAATGTATTGCTATGTACAAGTACTTTGAAAATGTGAGAAGTGCATTTATTCTGACTTTGGAAAGTTACTTTCCAGAAACTTTTGACTAAAACAGAGGGATTAAAAGTTAACTAGTCTGTAATGTTATTTATCAGGATCCTTACAAGTTGACCTCTGAACAGAATATGGAGTGCCGTTATTGGAAGACATTTTTGTGCAGTGCTACCTCGTTGACTTTGTAGGTTCCATATTCGTTCTTCATTTAAAGCATTTGCTGTATCTTAAAATACAATTCCTCTGCAATTCACTGCATTCACATTTGTGCACAAAAATAAAGTCTTTATCTTGGCTTTGCCTAGATAAAAGGAGTATGCTTCAACAGCTACAATCTGCATGAAAAGTACATAGTCACTCTTAAATTCCGTCACTGTCAGAGCTTCTGACCATGCAGCATAGTTTCACAATCAGGAACTGTTAGTCTTTGTAAGACATTGCATAGCTTTCAAATAGAAACTATCTTTTCAGTTCCCAGAATATTTTCTGTTATTTGGGAAACAAGCAAATGTCTGTCACAAAAATCCCTTCCGTGCAAGTTTGCCTGAACGGAGTCTACAGATATTTGTGTGCAGCTGAAGATCTATCCACAAGAAAACAGACATCTGCTGAGGAGAATCAGATGCTTATAAACTGTGAAAGTCTCCCAAGAATCAGTAAACTCAACACTAGCGTTCCTGTGGAATCCAAGAAAACCAAGAAACTCAGACCACCAAGACTGCATGCTCTAAATGAAGCCACCAGCACACACTGCTCTGAATAACTTGGGAAAAAAACCAAACCAAACCAAACAAAACAACAAAAAAGGGTAATTACTGATTCAAGAAAGCTATGGGTGCACCACCACACTCTTCCACTTCTGTACAAGTCTCCTAGGCTGCTGTTCCAACCCACTAAGCTCAGAAAGAATGCTTGGGAATAACCACTTGCACAGTATGAATAATTACCTGCCATTAATGGATTTGAGCTGTTGCTATTAATAACAGCTTCATTAATACCATGTATTCTAATAAGCAGTGGTGGTCATCTATGCACCCTGCAACTCTGTCCCCCACCAGGGAAACCTGCAGCATCTTAGTCCACACCCTTGGAAAAAAAGTAAGCACACCCAGAATATCAAACTAGTGACCTGGAAGAAAGGGCTGAGGAACCAAGACATGCTACTAACATCTTTAAAAGATACTGTCCACAATCGATCCCAGCAATGCAAATCATTAGGGAAATGAACAGGTCCATTCTTAAAAAAAAAAAAAATGTTTAAAAAAGAGCTGTAGAAAGTGTCTTATGCAAATAACAAAGTTTCATTTCACAAGTACAGGACATTTTTCACAGTGCTTCACCTTGTCTTCAGGAAGGAAGGCGCAGTGCTCACAGAATCATCAAGAAAATATAAAGTATTTTAAATACCAGCATGTCATTAAATGCTATATCACAGCCTTAAATCTGCAGCTAATATGATAGCACATTCAAATAAGAGTGTATTTTAACTTGATTGGAGCAGTTTTTTCTGTCCAAAATGCAGGTGTGCAGGCAAATAGATTCTGGAGTACCATTCCTAAAACTGCAAACAGTTTGTGCATCCTGCCTTCATGGATAGTCACAGCTACTACAGTTTCTGCATATGCTACAGAATACCACCAGGATTACCAAGCAGTTCAGCTCCATGGTTTCTGGCACTTATAGAAGCTGAAAAGACACATGTCTTTAACATAGGTATCAATCTGTCACTGTAGTGAAGCTGCTTAATGATTAACCAGGAAGCTGGCAGATTTAAAAAGGGAAACCATGTAAACACATAACATTTTTAACTAATATTTGTGTACAAAAGATTGAAGCATGATCAAAGTTCTTATGAGACTTTATTTTTCCAATTTAATTTTTAAAAACAAATATAACATTAAAACAAAGCATCATAATGCATCTTGAGGAGTTAGGGGGGTTTAATATTCTTTGGTGTACTGAATGAATTAAGCAAAGACTTCTTTTGCTTTTTAGGAAGGTATAAGTGCAATTAGACAAGTTTACTTTTATTTAATAAGTATTTATTCAAGTCTGTTTCTTGCAAAGGCAAAAAGTCGGTCAGACTTCATAGCAAGTCAGAATAAACCTCAGACAGGAATGCTAATCCAAGAGAAAGGAATGGAAGGTTTACAAAGAAGCTTTGCTGAAGATGGAAGGACACTTCTAATACATCGTTTTGTCAGCTAACAGCATCGTATCTGATGTGTTGTCGACAAAAGTAAAACCTTACAAAAGCCCTGTTAAGGAACAGCATCTGTGAATGCTTATAAGATGCACTCGCTGAACTGCAGGAAGTGCACTAGATTTGATGTATTTGCTGCTTAGAATATTCATGAGTTTCACTGATCCCAGGAAAAGTCGTCCATTGAGATGAACTGAAAGCCAACAGTATTTCGGTACAGAATCTCAAAATCCATTTAAAAAAATCAAAATTCCTTTTAAAAAAAGAGGCCTAAACTTTAGAACTGAAAAGTGCTTTCTGTTAGAGGGCCTTTGAGAGAGAACTATTATATTAGTATATCAAATTAAGCTTTACTTTACAAAAGCCCAATGGAAAAGTTGTGAAGTTTTTTTCCCTGCTAGCTGTATATAACCACACTGGGAACACATATTAACACTTTTAAATGGCACTTCACAAATGTTTCAGTAGGTATATTAAAGAGCTCGCAAAGTAACTGAAGCACCACAGTATAAGAAGCTGCTACTGGCACATACCAAAACATCTACTCCTAAAATTATCTGGATTACAGTACACAAGAACCTATGGGCTTTCACCATCACACAAGTACAACAGCTGTAGTAACAGCTACAACTGGTAGTTTCCTTTCTTATTCAACATTGCTTCAACCACTTCTGAATGCACCCACAGCATACTGTGCAGGAGCTTTGCCATACCGATGGTGTCTTAATTCATAGATGTTATGCATTTCTGCAGGTGGCATTAATATGATGTTCTATTACAGCAATTGCTTGTCTTCACTCTGATTTTGCTTTTCAAATATTTTTTTCTGGCTGCTGTTTAAGAAAAATTAGTGAAATCTACATGGAGTTAGAATTATGTCTCAGAAGGGGATCAGTGGAACTTGTTCATAGGATTATTTTTTGTTGTTTACTTTGCAGTTTTATCTTTCCCCATCACCACCATAAAACCTGAACACTAAACCTATCTCTACTTTCTGAGCTAGCTATGCACAAGCCCAAGAGGATGATACATTTCCAGGGTTTGGAGGAAATTATTGGAAAATAACAGAAGCAATTACCTCAAGCTTGATCCAACACCAGACTAGAAACTGGGCTGCCTGATTTGCACAACAGTCACTCAGAGGAAGCTGAAGTGCTTTGAATGGCAGCGACCACGAATATCAGTAGGTAAGTAAGGCACCAGGCTAGATACAGCTCCAGCACTCTGCCTCTAGGTATGATTGATTTGCCTCTCCACAACACCAAGTAGTCTTATGAGTCTTCCACTTGCCCAAAAATGTCAAACTCAAATTTAGTTTCAATTAGATGTCATTTTGATTTTAAAGAACTATAGCACACATGCTGATACTGTCTTTCTACAACTCCACTGTATATCAATACTAGGTCACAGGTATTCCACTGTTTTGTGATCCAAGTAAAGCCTGAAGTTGCTTTCCTTCCACTTCAAATTCACACCCTTGGGTTTCCAATCTGAGCCTCGAAGAAGCCTGCCAGAAGAACCATCTCAAATCATTCAGAGATGCTGAGGTGTAGTACTGCATCACTGGAAGCAATCAACTTTATTCACTTCCTGGTTTTCTCTCTAAAACTCCCATTTGAATCCAGCATTCTTAACAACATTTGGAAACAGCATTCACCACTCTATATCTGCCCTTAGCCCTTTAGATTTAAAACAAAATACAGATCCAGACTCATGTTTCACTCCCTTCATGACACCACAACCTGTAGCATTTAAACCCTTGTATTTAACACCATTTCTGAAGTGCCAGCCCTGGCTTTCAGTGCTAAAGGAAGTCATCTAGTAGCACAGTTATTCTAACCTGGTTAAGAAGCATGAACATGAGCTGTGCTAGAACCACAGAGGGGAAAAAAAGAGAAGAGTAATTTAAAAATCCATAAAATGCAACTAAGCTGTGAGATAGCCAGCTAAAACACAGCCCTAGTGGGTATAGCTTACTCTGCATTGTTAAAGTACTTTTAATGTGATTGCCTAGACAGAGCAGATGAGGCCCTTTACAAACAAATAGGAGAAGCTTCACACTCACAGACCCTGGTCCTCATGAAGGACTTCAACCACCCTGACATCTGTTAGAAGGACCACACAGCAGAGCACCAGCAATCTAAGGGGTTCCTGGAATGCACAGATGATAACTTCCTCCTCCAAGTGCTAGAGGAACCCACAAGAAAATTAAAATTAATATTTTATACTTAAAACTACGCTTTCAGAAGAGTCTTCACAAATTGTAAAGGCTCCTATGAGCTTGCAGTTCCATATTTCTTCAATGACTGTAACTCAGTACACAAGAATGATTACATTCACACTGGCATGTTTTTACCATGTGTAAAATGCAAAAGATGCTTAAGAAGACAACAGAATTTTTCTTCGTGCTCCAATGTTGTCCACTCTGTTAAAGCCTTATGTGCAGTAATTTGGAACTAAGAGCAGAAAGACAATGCTTGATTATAGACAATTACCTCCTCTCTGCTTTAAAGAAGACTTTTTCAATAATTTACATACAGAAACTAATGTAACTCAACTCCAAGCATAAATAATGAATCACCAAAAAGAAAACAGAACCTTTCTGCTTAGCCAGTTACAAAGCTTGCAGAACAACAGCAGTAGGATTTCACACCTCCACTTCAAAATGCTTTATATATACAGTACATAATTTGTAGAAATTTATTTTTTAAAGCATTCAAAAAATTGCAATGTATATTCAGAGTGCACACAGTAATTACTTCTCAGATCAATAGAGAGAATGTCCCTGCTACTTTAGATTTTAATTATATTACATTGTCCAGAAGATATTTGCTCACTTTCACATTCTCAGAAGTATTTTCTCACATTATTAGTTCTGGCTGGAAAAGTGACATGAACACAAAAATATTAAAAGCAAACACCCCCTCCTTTAAAAATATGTTTTTCAGCTCATTCTTTATTCTAATGCTTCAACCTTAATTTCTAAAGTAACAGTTTAAAATTCTTAATGTGAAGATTTAGAATAAAACAGTAATAAAGTTTGAATTTATTACACATTCTATATTTTTAGTTCAAATAACTTAGAATAACATCAGCCTATTTTGATTCAATATATTTACATGGTTGCTCTAAGCACAAATGACCCTATTGATTTTACAGTTCATATCTTCCATGGGGTTGCTACAGGCACAAGCTTCTCTAGATTTTGTTACCCCCATGCACAGATCTATTAGAGGATATTTCTAGTTTTAGCACATTTTAGCAGTACAAAGATCTATTTTTTCTCTCTACATCAAAAGTATACCAAACCATCCTCTCCAAATGAACTTCAATACTTGCATTTGTAATATTCCAATACTACAGTCTTAAGTGCTACACAAGCAAGCTTTTGGTTTCTTCCTCCTCTCAAAAAACCCAACAAAACAATTCCTAACCATTAAAATATGCATCTTCAGCAAGAGGCTTGCAGCATTCTTTTCTTTTTTGTTGTTTAATGAAACTGTGACATTGGCATGGATATTGGTGGTCAACTAAATCCTCAGCTACAATTAAGTATAACTGAAATCAAATGAAATGTCAAGGAGTAACTGTTAAGGATTGAGGTACAGGGAAGGAAGTTTCCCACCTCTCAGAGGCCACAAAGATTAAGAGAACTATTGGTACCAGTCTCAAAGTTGCTTTGAAAACTCTGCTGGCAAAACAGATTTATTACAGTACAAAAACACAGGAAGTTTTGAGTTGAAAGCATTTTGGTGATATTACAGAACACTCTGTATAAAACACTTACTGATAAACAGTATTTTAACAGTCTACATTAATGTTTTAACAAAGAGTTGTTCCACAGGTCAGCTTCACAAACATTTAAAAACATATATAAACAAGAAGACATGTGTATGGTTAAATTTCAGAATGCCCACGTACAAAGAGTAAAGGAAGGCAGAAGTGTGGTCTCATCTTTACTTTTCAAAGTAAACTAACAAAATGCTCTGTGCTGAACTATTCTATCATCTCTGTATTTTATCAGGCAGTTCAGCAGCTTTTTTCACACTACACCAAGCACTATGGGCAATCTACTGTAATAACAATCAAATGTCACTTGCCTACAAAACCTAAACCCTACATTGCAGCTGCAAGAAATGGAGAATTTCCACCAGATGACTAAAGATGTCCTCCTGCTTTTTGTATGGCCAGGAATATCTACTCCAGCAAAGCCACAGCTGTTTTTCTTAGAGCATGTTGCTGTTTAGCAGTGCCTGGAGAATAGGACTCCCACTCACACACCTAATGGCCAAACTGTTTCAGCTCCACTATGGGGAAGCCCATTCCTATTTCTTTCACCAGTATGTTCTACACTACCCTTGCTGCATAGATTCCGAGACTGAGTAACCTGCAAGTCAATTAAACTCACCAATCCCAGAGAAAACCATCCACATTTTCTTCACTCCTCAATTTAATGAGCTGCATCAGATCACAGAGAATCAATACCAGAAGTGGGAAAGACAGATTCTCTTTGTTTCCCAACAACACAAACTTTTCAGTCAGCTCACCAAGATACCTCACAAAACTACAACACAATGAAGCAAACTACCTGAAACTATTCCAGTAGTAGTAGTAACTTTCAGTTAAGGCAAAGCTCACCAGCATTATCAGGGCAATCACTATACTTGTTCCCCAGTGTTCCCCAATGTTCCTACGAGACACATTTTCAAGACAAAGTGAGAAAGACTTCCAGTCTTTGACACAACCTATGAATCTATGAACTGTAAATTCAAGCAAGGCACAGTTTTATTTTTAAGACAGTCACGGGAACTGGTGATGTTTACTACTACAACTTGCCTAGGTAAGCTTGGTTAATATTCTCCCCTTCTGGTCCCAGAGAGAGTGCTCATCAACTAGTTAATTGTGTAATGCAGCATTACTGTATTACAACTTTGTAGCCACTCAGTGTATCAGATTTCTGCAGTAGTTAGCACTTCACAATATATTTTGTCACCGCTTCAGTGATAAACTACAGAAATACTAAAAAACACAAGGGTCCATTTTTTATCTGTTAGACAGCTGATATTAATATACAGCAGCCAGATTCCTTTCACTTTTGCATGATGGCTTTGACACAATGCTTCCCATTTCACAGTCACAAGCCACCCAAGCACCTTTGGTAGTTCACTATTTGCTTGGTTTTCTTGAAGTGTTCTGGCATCCAGCATACAAACAGTTTCATCACTGCCCATCAGCAAGACAGGCAAGATGCTACGTTACTGAATGCACTAGGCAACTGAAACAATAGAAGTACAAAAGAAAAAAAGCTGCAGATGGAAGTTGGAGGAATATAGCAACCTGATACCTATCCACTGTTAAATCAGCATACAATTCTTCCATTTGTGCATCTGAAATATAACTGTGGTTTGCTACTCAACAAATGCTCCAGCCAGATGCACAGCATCTTATGCACTTGTGATGAAATGTTAATTTCTCATGTTCTTCAGAAACACAAAACTCTTTAAAACCTACACATTCACCCTAAGGCCTGGGTATGAAACTTCCTCACACAGGCATTTTCAACTCATAGACCTTGAGGACTTGCTCATCTTCATAAGCTGCTTGGAACTGGTTCACTAATGAAACCAAGCCTGCCATCATACAGATTTTACAGTACCACAGTATCACAGTATCACCAGGGTTGGAAGAGACCTCACAGATCATCAAGTCCAACCTGTTACCACAGAGCTCAAGGCTAGACCATGGCACCAAGTGCCACGTCCAATCTTGCCTTGAACAGCTCCAGGGATGGTGACTCCACCACCTCCCCGGGCAGCCCATTCCAGTAGCCAATGACTCTCTCAGTGAAGAACTTTCTCCTCACCTCCAGCCTAAATTTCCCCTGGCATAGCTTGAGGCTGTGTCCTCTCGTTCTGGTGCTGGCCACCTGAGAGAAGAGAGCAACCTCCTCCTGGCTAGGGCTTGTGCTCAAGGCCTCTCACCAGCCTCGTTGCCCTTCTCTGGACACGTTCAAGCATCTCAATGTCCTTCTTAAATTGAGGGACTACAATGGGGCCACATTTGTCACAGGAACTTTAGGTGCACAGAAATGTTTCCTTAACCTTTTTGTGAATAAAAAGTTAATATAATTTGAGTAAACTTTTCAATGTGTAGAGTTATTTAAAAAGTTGGTAACAAATACACACTAAGCATCAGTCTTCAAAGTTTGATACTGTTTGCATTATATTGCAGATTACATTTACTTAAGTGGTCACCAGATTTGTTATTCGTGACTGCAAGGCAGAAATCAGCCAACATGTCAACATAACTTCATTAAATAAATCATTCTTCACAAACAGCAAATGGGAAGCTTCTTAATTTTATAATACTTTTTCCTACTTTTATCAAGTTGATTATGTCTCTCTGGAAAAAAGGAAACTAACTGAGGTTAGTTATAGATGCTCTTGTCTAATTCAAGTAAATTATAATACCTCCTTGTTCACTCAAATTACAAGATTGCTTAGTGAAAGCAAAATTCAAAGTCTGACAAAGACAGAAGTTTGAAGAGTGCTCTTATTTTTTTGAGGGAAGCATTGTTCTATTTATTCCCTTCGCTCTTCTTCGATTATCTTTCCAGTATATCGTCACTATACTTCCTTGACCCTAGAGGCTCTGTTTCTTCTGGACAGGGAGAAAAACAACCTCAAGACCAAGCACACAAGTGTTTCCAGGATATCAGCAAGAACTGAACAAGATCTAAGAACAACCAATACAAGAATATAAATTAAGCATCATAAAGTGCCTCCATCAATCTATTCTTCTATCCTTACACAAACAGCATGTTTAGGAGATCTGTTGTGACTAGAGACAGCTCATTCCCTGCTTGACTAGAATTTTTGACCACAACTCCACAAAAGAGAACTCTTCCCCATTGCTGTATTATACACCCTCTGAAGTTTCATGCTGATATACAAAACAGAAACACTCTGCATACACAGAGAAACATTGACTTAGGTATTAAACACAAGATGCAACTGTAGACTAAGTATACACCTATACAGCTCAAAGAGCTGCAAGTGCTACTTAGTAATAAATTGAAATATAAACTACAGATCTGGATATGCTATTATGTGCACAAGTAATACTCAGGGAAGTGAATGTCTCTGCAATCCTCCACAGTCTCTGTCAAGGACATTTGTAGGAGCAAGATTAGCAGCTTTTGAAGAACTGCCTACTTAACCACAGAATTGTGTTTACAAAGAGGGAGAAAAAGATGTGGGCTTCAGCGATTTCTCAGTTCTTTGTTTCTACAAATACTGACTCCCTTCAACTTTCTGTCATCTCCTTAATGGAAGCTTTTTCAATACTTCTGGATAATAAGCACAACTGCTTTGTGTAAGGAAGGAAGGATGAGACTAAAGAGGTTAGGATATATGTGCCAGCTACCATACATGCTCATAACCCCTTACACCAATGTGTACACAGCACACTGTAAAGATCCATGAAATGTGGAAGTTAAAAATTAATGGTTTCACTATTCCATTAGGAAACCTTGATAGATGTATTCTGGAAAAGAAGTTACTTGGAAAATGTTGCTTTACTACAACAAAGAGTCACTGCTGCTGTCAGCACTAAGCTCTGAATCCAGGAATGAGAAACTCTGCAAACCACCAGACAGCGAAATTTATCTAGTAAATACATAATTAAGAAAGGAATAACATCTATACAAGCGGAGATGATGACGCCTGGTATATACATGTAGAATTAAAAGGACTCAAAATCACTGAAATACATGCTGCTGCCTGCCCTCTTTAGTTTACCGTTCTGCTTTGTATGTGACGCTTTGGGGAATAAAGCATAGTACAATAAAGGTAATCATCATGGCTTTAATTTTACTGTTCACACGATATGCCTGCTCACAGAAGCATTCTATACCCAGTAGCAATTCACTGGGGCTACCCAAAAATGATCCAATAAGCCCAGAACACAAGTTGCTACACACTACCACAAAGTGTAAGAACAGTCTGGGTATACTGCCGTATTACGAATCATATACAGGAGTACAAAGCAGTGACAGGTGACTTTCAAGATGCCACTTAATGCTCTGACCATAACAGTTGCACAGTGGAGACAAGTGACCATAATCATGCAACTTCCCTTGCCACAGTACTCTGCTCCACATACCTCTGATTTACTTGAGGCATCGCACTTCACATGCTGAGAGAAACAAAGAGGTAGAACAAAAAGATCAAACCTAAATATTTTTCAGTTTAAAGTTGTCATCATTGATTTGACACGTTTAGTAATTTGGCACAAACACAACTTAAAATCCTATGGTCAAATATTACATCTTATACTTTTCTGGGGGAAAAAAATTAATCATTGAATAAACTTGTTCATGACCTTAAAGTAATTACTACTGACAATCTCCAGGGCAAAGTCACTCTTCCTGTACCAGAGCTTGGGCTGTTGACAGCTGCTCACTTTTGCCCCTACCTCACCTCATCAGTTTCTTCTTCAGTGAAATGAAAACAGAAAATTAACACTAATGATTTCAAAGAACAGCAAAGAAGATTCCTCTGGTAATTGAAAACTGAAGAGCTTGGAGCAAGCAGCTGGAAACTGCAGCCTCCTAGCTTGGATCTTCCACGACCAAAGAGTTTGACCAGGCAGGTACAACAACAAAGTTTTCAGCAGGACTTCCCCCTTGCCTTCTATCATTTTTTAAATAGCAGTAAAAAAAGGTTCAGCTTTTAAAACTACTTCCATACAATTATGACCATTAGAAAAAAAACAATGGGAGCTAAGAAGCTTCTGACAGTTTGTAAACTAGACAAAGAGCATTCCAAGTGCAAAGCATCCTATATAAGACGCTCCAAGCTGCTGAACTACCTGTGCTTAACACATTCAGTACCTTTTCTTCGACACTGTAGGAGCAGGTACATGAGCTGACAAAACATGAGCAAGATGGTCTTCTAGTACAACACAATCACCTAGTACAACTTAAACTCTAGAGAGCAACGTCATTTACGACTCTGTGCTCATTCAAAAACACAACATCTGCTGAGAAGTTTGACAAGGAGGTATGGTTGCTACCAACACTCCATCACAGGACAGTTTTTATGCAATTCGAGTTCAAGAACTAGAAAAAAATCCACTTAAAATGGCAACTGTTGTTTCTGAATTAATCTGAGTAGTTTAAAAAAAAGTGTAAGCCTTTAAAGTATCAGAAATAGTTTGGAAGACAGTAACAAACTACTCAAAATTATGAAAGCCTTATTACTCTAGTATTACTGTATCTAGAGAGAAATATCAAGGAAAAAGAGTTCAAGGTTGTTCGGGGGTTTGTTCTGTTTAAAAAAAAACAATGGAAGTGGGGTCTACTGATAGATCTCATAGTTGATTTTATCTAAGTAGCCAAAATAACTAAGGCATTTTTATGAATGTATTGATAGACATGAAATTGAAGTCTCTGTATCACTCACTAGGCCAAACGCACAAGAGGCACAGCCAGCAGGGCCAGCCCGGAGCTAGGAAATTTGCTCTCTGGAAATCCCCTCTCTGCACTGAGGTGTCAGCACCATAGTTTTTGCCAGGTTAGAAGCAATTCGCTTTTTTCTGTGTATTACTCAAGCTTCTACTGAAAACAGCAAACATCGGTGTATAACTGACAATAACTTCTACTGAACGCCAACTTCGCTCTTTTCTATGAGGAAAATTCTCCAGAATTTCATTGAGCTATCACTCTGGGGAGAAAAGCAACAAGTATCAATGTTACTGGTCAAGGTGTTCAATTAACAAGGTAAAGGTAAATATCCTGCAGTCCATGTACTATGGGGAGAAAAAAAAAGTGTGGGACAAAAGAACACGAATAGGAAATAGTAGGAATAGAGATACATCTCTCAATCCATCCTTAGAACAAGGTGGAGGAATCAGATTTACCCTGCAACTGCCACTATCCGTATCCTCAGGTAGGATTCCATCACTCCTCTTCCTGAGGGCTGACAGAAGGAGCCTATTTCTCAATCTATGATCCTGCCCTGAGATCAAATTTCTACCCTTCTGTATCAGTTCTTCAGTTAATAGATATAACCTCCTTCAGTTTTCTCAAAACAGTCACTGACAATAACTCCAAGATTTTTGAGAATAAAAACTGTTAGGAACTTGGAAATTAAACTCCCCTCTTTAAACAAAAGCAATATAGAGCATGCTATAAACTATTACAATCGAGATGCATGTCTTGTGTAGCATGTTAAGAGACAGTGATGCTAGACCCCAGCCAGTGAAGCTGGATGCCCTTAAGTTTCTGGGTTTGTGCTAGAACTTAACAGAAGCCAAATTAACCTGAGCACAAAGCCCAGTCCCTGAAGCTTCCCATATCACGCCCTAGAGTAAGTAAACTGTGCATACACCGTCAGCAAACACAAAAAGCTTTATGAGCCTCTGCAGCGTTCATGATCTCAGAATCACCCGAAAGCAGTTTTCAATACCAGTTATTTTCACCTTATTCCCCAAGCCGGTTAATCAGTAGTAATGTGCTGGTTCAGACAGTAAAAAAAAAAACAAAACAACAAACTGTCACAGGAAGCAGATTCCAGTTTGACGTCCACGGAGTTTGCAGCAGCGAGAATATCGTTACCTGATCACCTCCATGGCCAAAGCAAAGCTACGTTCCTGCTGTAGCAGCGTTTACTCGGCAGAAGAGCCCGCCGGAGTTGGAACTGCTCATCATCTGACCAGCAGGAATGCACTGCTGACACCAGACACGGTTCCTCAGACAACCCCCACCGCCGCCGTGAACAGACCCGGCACACTTGAACCGTGGTTCCAGCGCACCCAGCCCGCCCGGGGCCCCGCGGGCATCCCCTCTCCCTGGGCTCAAGGCCGGGGGTGGGGCCGGTATTGGCCCCGCCGTCAGCTCCTTTACCTGGTGAAGAACTCGGCAAAGCTGCTACCGGCGATGCCTGCCCGCTGGGCCCTCTCCGCCGGCTCCTGCGGCGGCGCCGGGGCTGCGGGCGTCGTCCCTCCTGTGGGCAGGTGCTCCGGGGCGCTGCGGCGACGGCTCACCTCATAGGTGTTACGGGAGTTCAGGTTCACGTCCGTGAAGCCGAGGGACGCTGGGGGAAAAGGAGCGGTCTCCACTCGGCCCCGTGAGGTCCGCAAGCCGGGGCCGGCCTGCACCCGGCTACCAGCATTGTCCTCTGCGCCGATGGGCAGCGTGGAGCTGCCGGCCGCCGCCGCACCACATCGGTCCGCCTCACTTCGCAACCGGCAGCTCCTCAGCGGCTCTTCCAAAGCGGTTCCCGCGGGAAAGTCGCCGCCACTCCCCGGGCCAGACGGACAGGGGAGGAAGCCCCCGTTCTGCAGTTTCTCTTCCTCTTCCTCCGGCGCATTCCTCCCCAGCTCGGCCCGTCCTGCCCGAGAAGGCGGCGGCGGTGGCGGTTCCTCTGGCGACGGTGGCGGCAGCAGCAGGAAGCCGACGTCCCCGTTGGTCATCCTTCCACGGGGGCCCACGACGTAGGCGGCCCCGTTGGCGGGCTTCTCCGGACAGCACTTTCCACCCGGCGCCGCGGCAGGGCCGAGCACCGCCAGGTACCGCTGCAGCAGCCGTTCTTGCCCCGGCCCGCCGCTCCTCCGGCTCAAGCCCCGGCTCCCATCCCGCTCTCCATCCTCCTCCTCCTCCTCCGCCTCCTCCGCCGTCACCTCTTGCCGGCCCGCGGGAAGCACGGCTGCACTGCCCGGAGCCCCGGCATCGTCCGGCCCCACCATTTGCCGCCACGGAGCCCCGGGAATGCCAGCAGCGCAGCGGGGCGGGGGCGCGGCCCCCCCGGCGCGGCGGGGACCCAGGGGGGCGGGGCGCGAGAGTTCCTCCGCAGCAGCGGCGCCGCGAGCGCTGGCAGCCGGCGCCGCTCACCCGTCGGACCGCGGCCTCGGCGGGGGGGGCGGCGGGCCCGGCTCACGCAGGCGCGCAGAGCCGGCAGCGGCCCTTCCCCCCGGAAAACCACCATAGAGAGGCAGGGCAGAAGGAGCGCTCCCGCCTTCCCCGGCGCAACCACATCCGGGACCATAGAGATGCCAACTAGGCATGGCTCTCCCCGGCAGAAGAGTGCTGCGGAGTAGCTCCTGCCTCCCCGGCTACCGTATTCCAGCTAAAGGCTCACTGCATTACCGCATTCCGCCACCCTTCCGCCTTCCAGGAAAATGCCTAGCTGGGTGGCAGCATCCTTCAGCCCCTGTGAGCCGAGCGACCATGCTCTGCATGGGCAAACGCGTCGGGTCTCTGCCCGCTCGGTCTGGGGTTACACAATGGCCTCCGCAGGTTTCGGGCACGTCGCTTCAACCGTGCCCGACAGACGTCCACTGAAGTCCCCCGCACACGTATCCGTCCCGCCCCCACCGCGTACCGTTCCAGCGTCTAGTTGGGGACGGCGGGCGTAATAGCCAAAGCCTGAGTTTACCGGGAGGACGCGTAGAACGTCCAGTACTTTGCACTTTCCCCCACCACCACCTTTTTTTGTTTGGTTGGTTTGGGACTTTTGGTAAGAAACAATAACTGAAAGTCAAGAGTAGCGATGGCGCTGCGATGGGACTGCCTCCCTAAGGTGTTGGAAGGTGACGCTGTCAGCCAGGGCTGCGTGGGGACTTGGGCGCGCATGGGGCGGAGCGTGCTCCCGGGAGAACAGCGGGAGACTCACGGAGACTCCGAGACCCGGCAACGGTTCCCTCGCCGGGCAGACGACAGCGGAGCCATCTGCTCGCCCGCGGCGGAATTGTGCGTGAGGCTCAGCGTGGTTATTCACCCGGAACATGCGCCAAGGCGTAGCCAGGGAGGGCAGCTGAGGCGAGCTCAGAGCCGGGGCGAGAAGGGATCGCAGCCGTGCCTCTGCCTGGGGAGAAAACCGATAAGTTGTAGTGCGGCCAGGAAAGAGCTGGCAAATGTGAGCCCTCCGCCGGGAATGGAGGTGGGCAGGGCAGCGTCTGGACCTACCTGTTGCTCGTTGTTTTTTTACGAGCTACGATGTACTGGAGCTTTTGGCGGGAATGAGAGAGGAGTGAGAAATTGGATAGCCATTTCGATATCATGGGGTGAATCCTCTCCAGAGTAGTGACAGGATCTCAAAACTCTTCAAGTTCGAGAGGTGGATGGAGGACATACAGGAAGACAGGTCCCACCATCTGTATTTCCTACCACATCTCTTAGAGAAAAAAGAAAGAAAGAAAAAAACAACCAAAACCCAAAACCAACAATATATTGCAGTTGCCTCTGCCCAGTGAGGAAAGAAAGCCAGAAAGCATGCCAAAAGAAAAGGCAAAGGGACTTCAAGTCCCCAGAGAACCAACATAGACCCCATGGATGCTCAAATAGGCTGCCAGTCATCCTAGGCAAGCATCAAAGTTAGCACCTCAACCTAACCGATTGCTTTTGTGTTCCTTCTGTGTGTACTTACAGCTGGTAACATGGAAAGTGCCATTCTCTTTGAAACAGAGAAGTTCTCCATTTGGTAACCCCACCTGCAAAGGTCATGCAGAGGGGTGGCAGTCCTTGCTTTTAAAGGCAGGCAAGTGGGACATGCCTAGAGAAAGTGGCCTTATGCACCAAATGGAAATGGGGAAGTGTACAGACATCCTCTTTTGTTGGGTTTCATTTTCTTTTAAAATGTGAGCATTTTAGGAATAAAAGTTTAATATGGGAATCTTCACCTACATAAAATGTTTATGCTTTTAACTGTTAGGACTTGTTAGAACCCTTTGTGATGGGTTTTTTTCCCCCTTTGTGTCATCTTGCAACAGTGCTTCTGCAGTGGGCTGTGCAACACTGGATGTTGTACATGTAACAAGCAAGCAGGATCTCACCTCTTTGATTTGAGTAGGTGACAAATACCTGGAAACTCAGAGGCTGGAGAAAAGATATGTTTTGGTTTGCCTTTCCTATCTTTGATAGCAGGCAAGCAGCCTCACCCAGCTGTAGCTGTGCCAGGCAAAGGACTACTGGCCAGAGCTGCTTGCAAAAATGCCCAGTGACGGTGGCCAGGTTTACCTATCCTTTGGAGATGCCAGCTGAACTGCACTTTGTAGGCTATTTTGTTCAAAATAAACCATTAGCATAAATTAACTAATTAAGCTTTTCCATTAAGTGTTCTAATTAAGCTTTTTGCACCGATATGGTAGGTTTGCTGTTCTCCACTGCATTCTGGGCCATCTTGGACACTTGGAGTCTGATTGCTGTGCCTGCTGCGTGAACGTACATCCTGGGTACTGGTGAGGGTTTTAGTTTTAAGGAAACATTCATAAATCCTTAGAGTGTGTTCATTTTCAACTAAGCATTCACTGTTTACCTGAGATGCTGTATGGCAGTTTCACTCTTGAAAAGATTCCTGTGATTCAATTAATACAGAGCCAGCAAAACAGTACCAGATATTAGAGAAGCTAAGCAAAATAAAGACTGGAACTAAGATTGTAACACAAGAACGGCTTAGGGTGAACTTGGTTCAGTTCTTGTGGAAGACCTAAATAGGCCAAAACTAACATAGGTTTGAACATGTCCTGGTTTGTACAGACATGTTTTTCAATCTCTCTCTCTCTCTCTCTCTCTCTCTTTTGGGGAGATGCAAGCATGGGAAGGAAGACATAAGGGCCTAGTGCCACCATGTCTGTCCAAACTTGTTTACAGGGTATCCATGCATGTTTATACACTTGTTTGTGTTCTGCCCTAAAAGGTAAAGCAAGCCTACGGCTTCACCTAATATGGTTAAGCTCAGCTAACTGCCATTCTGATTGACTATTCTGTTTCCAAAGGCCCATTAGGTCTTGGGCTACATTGATGAAAGAGATAAGCAGGTAAAGACAGTGTGCTTGCTTGCTTGCTACTGCTGCTACTGCCATAGTTTCTGCCTTAATGTGCTCTCTGATTCTGGCAATGTTACTGCCTCGTATCCTGCCATGCTCTACAGCATTATGCTTTGCTAAGCTATAAGCTAGCTCTGCACATTATAAGAAGCAGTTATTTGTTCTAGATCTGGTTATTCCTTTATGTAATGCTTCTCATGACCATGCAAAGAACCTAATTATTATTAAAAACTGGCAGCGTGAGAGTCCTGAATATCAAAATTAATAAACTGTATTAATTTTGAAAAAATACCATATCACATTAATTAATTACCCCTACATTACATCGTGCAGCAGGGACAGTTGGTAATTGTGCCAGGGACTGCAAAGGATAGCAGGTTGTTTTACACAAAATAAAACTACTTGGTTCACAATTCTTGCATTTATTTCCACCTCTAGGACTTGCTAGACAGGTGGGTTAATCATATATATATTTAAAAAAAACCAAACATATTTCCATATAGTATTTTAGATTTTAAATAACTCTAAGATGAAGTTTAGAGTTAAATGAGGATTTCAAAACTGAATTGTGTTTCCCAAAAACACTCAATCCTGAGGAATACCTGAATGAACAAAAAAAAGATTAACAGGGATATGTATTATACAGTTTGCACATAGCAGCTTTGATGTAAGTATCTGAAATTCAAGGCAGTAATCCACAGAAAAGTACATGCTGCCCTAGGCAACTAGTTAGAAGGTCATTCTGATCTGGATAAGGAAAGAAGACCAGGCAATCTGGAGTCTGTAGAGGGCTGTCAACAATCCACAGGGAAGAAGTGGTAGATAAACAGCAGGTAAGTGGTTATAAAATCAAGGGGTTTTAAGAGCAAGGATGCTGAAAGGACTAGAAGTGAAGAAACACTGAGCCCTTGTGCTAGTTTGAAGCTGGCTAGAACATTTTGGTGAGGAGGACTAGATCATAGGCTGTGAAATGAAAACAAGAGTGATGTCTACTTCCCTCATAGGCTTGCTGAGATGTATAAAAATATAAGTCAAAACATAGGTAAGACACTCGGCACTTCTCTCTCACTCGGGCTGCTGACTGAGCTGCATCTCTCTAACCTCACCCTCTATTTTGGACTAATCCACTTTGCTTCCTAACCCCCTGGCCAAACCTCTATTCTTCCTTGGGACTGGGGTAAGGTTGAGAGGGGTAGGAGGAAGGTGAAAGGGTGGATGAGAGCCCCTCCTGGGGACTCAGGTTTCTGGGAAGGGAGTTGTGTTTCTGTATTACCTTTTACCTTGTATATTTCTATATATAACTGTATATACTGTAAATATCTGCTTGTATATTGTGCTAGCTGTAAATATAAGCTTCATTCATATTTCCAGAGCCAGCTGAGTCTAGTCTGGGTGATTTCCAGAGCTAGTCTGAGTCTAGTGTTGGGGGGGCAGGAAATACCCAAACCATCACAGCCCTGCAAGAGTGCAGTTCTGTGGTGCAATTATTGCAGCAGATCTCAACATCATCTGATTCAGAAAAGTAAATCCTAGAATTTTTCACTGATTCATTTTAGGTCAAAGGCCCATATACAATGTGTCAAAAGAGTTAAACTATGTCTGAGGCTGGGAATAACTGTCCGGACTGGGAACCTCTTATCTACACCCTGACACTGAAGACACAACATAGGATTCTACCCTAACCACACCAACTGTGCTGTTGATTGGTTGCAAGATACATATGAAACATACATATGAAAAAGGAGCTAAGTGAGAGGTATCTAACTAAGCTGCTAGTCACTGAAAGAGAAAGGAAGCAGTCTTCACTGGATTCATTATGTTGTACTGCAAGTAGCAGTTAAACAAATCCTCACTGAGACTGTACAAATAAATAACATATATAGACACTGATCCAAAGAACTTACAATTCAAATATAATGTAAGGAACAAGTCAGGCTTGTCAATACTCCTTATTTAAGATTTGCATGGGTTGCAATTCTGCCCCTTATTTGAGAGTTATAGTATTCTACAGTGACTCAGATGTGATGCTTGGGAGCCAGCCTTCATGGATGTTAAATTCAATAGTAACAGAGAGCTAGACTGCATCCCTGGCCATTTTTGACAGCTGACCTTTCAATCCTGTCACTCATTAGGAAAAGCCTGTCTGTAACCACACACTTCCAAAGGTCTGAACACTTATAATGTCACACATCTCTCATATAATTAGCACAGTTCCAGATCAGTGGTTTCAGTTCTGGTATCCACTCTGGTCTCTCTTGCCCCATCCATGTATGGATTTTAGCAATACAGACCGTTTTTAACTCCCAGGATTAAAACATAATGACCATCCTGTAATAACATAAGCCAGGCAATTGTTTTCAAGTAGGCTGTGAACACAGGCGAAGGATCTAATCTTGCAAACACTTAAGAGAAGGTTACACTGTGAGCAGTGATAAAAACACATAGTTGGGAGCTCTGCATATGTTGGTGTGTGGTCCTTACAGAACTAGATTCACACAGTGCTACTGGCAGTATGGAGGACATTCATTCAGGAACAAGAACCTGTTGCTGAAATGCAGAATGTAGTGATGTGATTTCCTCACCAAACTGCCATCTCAGGGAGGGGCTCAGGTTTAATATGAAATTTTAAAAACCTCAAATGCTTAACACCTTGAACAAAAGTATCTACTTCAAATGTGTGTCAGGACTGTTCTCTACCACGAAGTCTGAAAAAAAGGCTGCTGCTACAATTCTCTTGATTATCACTTTAGCAGAGTGACTTTAGATCACAGAGCCTGCAAAGTAGTGTTATCATAAATGTTCATACTTTGCAATAACTCTGTATGTTTACCTAGACTGCTCAATAAATGCTGGTAGTCTCTTCAACAGCATGTTTGTGCTATAAACAAGAAATATCTCAGATTTTTTTTAGTAATCCTAGAGTTAATATACTCCAAGGCAAACACCAGCCAACTGTGATATTGAGTGAAACTTGATGAAATGCATCTAGAGTAAGTAGACACCTAACTCTTTTCTTGTCACCAGCACTCTGCCATCAAGAAGATCCACCTGCTTTGTATTTTGAATGCCTGCACACAAGACCTAAAATAAACCCCATTAAATTTTGGCATCAGAAAGGCTACCAGAAACACTAAGCCTGAAACTGTTAGAAGTAATTGTCTTTATATAACAGATCTGCTGGTGAGAAGCAAAGAAAATGTCGCTATTGACCCCAAAGTTGTGGCAACAAGTTTTGGCTAGGGCTGTCTACCACAGTGTATATAGTTGCTTAAGCTCCAGCCAGACTTCCTCCACCCCATTGTGCTAGTTTGAGGCTAGTAGAATATTTTAGTGAAAGAAATTAGATTATAGGCTGTGGAAAGGAAACAATGGGGATGACTACTTCACTCATAGGCTTTCTGAGATATATAAAAACAAGAACACAAAACATAGATAACTCAGGGGGTCTCTGTTGCAGCTGGTGCCTGTACTTTTCTCCCTGGCCTGCTTTCTGTGTAACTAATCCTTCTGCTTTCCAACCCTACTGGCCAGTCCTCCAAACTGACCTTGCACATAAGGCAAACTCTGGGATAAGGTAGAGGGGTGGAAAGGTGGTGGAAGGGTGGTTGGGAGCTGCTCCTGGGGACTCTGTTTTCTGGGAGAGGTGTTGTGTTTCTGTATTACTTTTTAACTTGTATATTTCTGTCTACAGCTGCATATATTGTAAATATCTGCTTGTATATTGTGCTAAGATGTAAATAAAAAGTTTCATTCCTTAATTTCCAGCTGGCTGAGTCTAGTCTGGGTGATTTCATAAGAGTGGGGAGGGAGGGTAACACCCAAACCGTCACACCCATATTTATATTTCTTCAAGAAAAAGAATAACAAATTATTTAAGGAGAGAGGTGATCTGCTTCTGGGTAATTGTGGTGGCAGGCTTGATGGGGCAAACATGGGCTTATCCATGCCCAGACATAATTGCCTGCTTCCCTCTCCTGTGCTGGGGAAGCAACCTTGGGAGGGGAGGGCGAAAGCCCTGGCTTTGCCTAATGTGGTGAGGCCTGGCAGAGTGCCATTCCAATTGGCTAATCGATGTCCAATGCCCCACCAGTCGTGGGCTGGATATTGATAAAAGGGATGGGCAGGTAGCACGAGGCTGCTACCATCTCATTTTGCATCCCAGTTTTGCCTGGAGAGCTTACCAGGAACAGGCTCCAAACGCCTGCACGCAGTCGCCTTGCATAGCCTCCAGCGTGACACTGTGCTGAGACTGCACACACCTCAAGACATCCTGCCTGCCCCTGAAAGTCTTTCTGCTAAGACTACAAGTCCTGGAGATACACAGATCGTCCAGAGGAGCTGGAGACAAGGTCAGAGATTGTCAGCCTCCTTTCAACAGAAGCGTGGGAGAAATCAAGCCTCAGCGGCCGATTGGACAGAGCTCCACCTGCTTTGGGTACTGTCTGATTTATAATTTTGTGAGTAAATACTTAAAGCCTCTTCCAGTAAAATATTTGTGTTTGCCACTTTAAGAAATAAGTGATCTAGTTTTGCCTGTGCCCTGCATGTATAAATTTCCAACCTGTGCATTTTTTGAACCTGTGAATAAGTTTCTGGCGAGTTTCAATGTTAATAATCCGTTTTTCATAGTTATTAAGAATCTTCACCTGGATATCAAAATTAATACAGATTATTAATTTTGCATAATTCTTCACAGTAATTAATTTCCTACAGAGTGGTGAGGTATATTCACTTTTCCTTGTGGCTGTTATGCAGGGACTTCAGGGAACCCTTATACTGAGGCCAATAGATGGAGAGTCCAAGGTGCAGCCTTATCCTATTTCTAAGCATTCTTACAGGTCCCTTCTATAGGTGGCAGAGAGATATTTTCTCTAAATAGCAAGTTAATTTGCTTGAGATTGGTCTCATAAGCAGTCTACAGGAGAGCACAAGCAAGGGGCACTCTTCTAGGAAAGGGTGAGAGGTGAAATTCTGGGATTAGGTGCTAGGGTGCAGAACATTTACAGGGATTCCATGGGAAATCAGGCAAATGCTTTGCTGAGAGATTCATCAAGGTACAGTCAGTCAAAGCATGCCACTGCTCGGAGAGGTTTCAAGGGCTCTCCATCATTTCAGAGGTTAGGCCATTGACATGGAATGACTTTTCCTATATTCTTAAGTAAGTTCCCATCTCCATTTCCTGCCTGAAGCTCATGAATCAGATGCTCTCTGCAGTTCTGGAAATTACGAACAAGGAACCTTTCAATTTATAATTTGTTCCCAAGTGCTGAAAACCAACACTACTCTCTAAAACCCACAAAACTCAACAAGCTGTATAAAAATAACCCAATGCCCATCGCTAGATTCCTCTTTTCAAAAGACCAACACCAACACTGCAAGAACTTAGACACTGCTATACCTCTTGTACTAACCAATGCTGATAACTGAAATATACTTTCAGTGGCTACACAAATAACCAATATGTAACTGGTGGTTTCCCAGTGCTGTTTTCATTACTTCTGTAAGTAAAATATGGAATAGTTTCCTCAAATCAATATATAGGAAGAACTGCACCCTAGGGCTCTCAAACCCTCAAATGTCCTTCATTTGCAATACAGTTGCACTCTTGGGCAGTTCATTCCAGGAGCTTTTCTTTCTTTGGAAACGCTGCTCTGGCAAGAACATCTGCACCCCACTAACAGCAGTTGGCACTCTTAATCCAAAATCCCCCGAACAAGATACATAACATAGAGAATAACTAACAATTTATTAACACGTTCAGAGACATGATGTTTGGCAGACTCCTGCACGCTGCAAGCTCCTGCTTAGCACACTGCCAGTCATGCTGCACTCCTAGAATTAAATTGCACTGCTTGTGGGCCAAACATGCTGTGTTGCTCTGCCTGTGTATGCTTACTCTTGCTGTAGTTCAAATAGTGCCAAAACTTTGCTGGGGTGAGCTACATTTACTATTGCTCTGATATGCCTAGAAGGCATTCCAGGTTACAGACAGTTGCTGCATGACTTTCCATTCATGTAACCTTGTCGTGGAAGGCCATAATAGGCCGAATTATGCCTAAAGATGTCCTGGCTTGCCCAGGCATGTTTTCTGCTCTCTCTCCTTCTGCTGATGGGAGAAGCAACCATGAGAAAGGAAGACAAAAGGGCCTGGTCCCTCTATGTCTGTCCAAACTTGTTTACAAGGTATTGACACATGTTTATATGCTCGTTTGTGCTTGGCACTAAAAGGTAAAAGTAAGACCTGACTTCACTTAATATGGTTAAGCTTTGCAAATTGGCATTCTGATTGGCTAATCTGTATCCAAAGGCCCATTAAACTGAGGCTGCATTAATAAAAAGAGATGAGCAGGTAATACAATGTGCTGCTACTGCCATTGCTCTTCCCTTAATGTGCTCTCTGCTTCTGGCAGTGTTCTGCCTCACTGCTGTTGTATCCTGCCATGTTCTACAGCATTATGCTCTGCTAAGCTATAAGCTAGCTTTGCTGCATAATAACAAGCCCTGATACTTTGAGTTTGTCTGCCTGGAAACTACCTTACCTCCTTTACCAGGAATAGGCACCAACTGCCTTCATGCAATAGGCTTGCTTAGCCAGTGTGACATTGTGCAGAGTCTGCACATCCACAAGACATTCTGCCTGCAAGTCTTCTGCCAAGACTGGGAGCCCTGGAAGGGACACACAGATTGTCAAAAAGAAACCAGGACCACATCAGAGATCATCTGCCTCTTTCCCCAGCATCCTTGATACAGCCTGGGAAGATCAGAAGCACCTCAATGGCTGACAAGACACTAACAGAACTCCCTGCAAGTGTTTGGGTATTGTCTGAAGCTGTAGTTAGTCCTGGGAAATCCGGAGATTAATATTTGTGAGTAAATACTCAAAGCCTCTTTAGCAAATCTTTAACCTCTGTAAATTCTCCAATTGAATCCAAGCCTCCTGCCTTAAAGCAGAAAGGAGCTTCCTGAGTCCATCTAGTGGGCAAGTGGCATAATTGACTGCAAGAACCTCTCCTCCAGCTGTGTTCTAGCTTCTGTTATTCCTTTATAGAATGTTTTCATGACCGTTGTGAAAAAACTAATTATTATTAAAATTACCAGGTGGGCAGTGAGAGTCCTGAATACCAAAATTAATAGACAATATTAATTTTGGAAAATCCTGTCTCACATTCATTAATTACTCTCCATAACAAACCTCCATGTTGTCCACTGCCAAGCTGGGCTATGTAGGTGACATATAGAGACTTCTATGCCCTCTGGATGTCACCATCAAAATAGTGAAAAACTAAAGACTGCTAACCTATCCCAGTATTGTTTAAATGTGACTAAACTAGGGCTTAGTGACATTTAAAGAGAACTACATAGAAATTGCTACTATGTGAAACTAGGTTAAGATAGAAATAAACAGAAGTATGTGTTACCACATCCAAACCAGAAATTTAATTACACCAGTCCTTAATAGAACAGGAGAGAGAAAGTTTAGAATAAATAAATAAATAAATAAATAATCTCCTGTTTCTGCTATCATCCTGAAGACTTTTGCTTCCCTCTTTCTATCCAGTTAATCGGACACTTACCTGATCCACAGGCTCTATGCATCTGTCTGCCAGACACTTCAGGGTGTGTTCACAGAGACTGCAAGTTTTCTTTTTCTTTTTGTTCAAATCCACCCTTGAGTTCCACCAAAGGAGCAAGTGCAACCTGGCAGAGAGCAAACACAGAAGAAGCAGAAGAAAAGGAACAGATGAGGGTAAACAGGCAATGAAGAGTCTCATATTCCTCAGCCTCACTTGGGCAATAAGCCTGTGTTGCTGGTGGAGTCACATTTTCCAGATTAAATGAATGGTGGTCATTCTAATGAAGAAGAGATCTGAACTCTTTTCTCCTTTCCTTCAGGATATGTTGGGCAGTTTTTCTCCACCTAACCTTTTTTGGGTTTATTTGGGTTTTTTTTTTAGGATCAACAACAGTTCTTCCATTACTTATTTTATCTGCTAATGTGCTAGTTTGAAGCAGGCTAGAATGTTTTGGTGAGAAGAACTAGATTACAGGCTGTGAAAGGAAAACAATGGTGATGACTCCTTCCCTCATAGGCTTGCTGAGATGCATAGGAACAAGAAATAAAAGCACAGATAACCACTCACACTTGGGCTGCTGGCTGAGCTGCATCTTGCTCTCTAACCTCACCCTCTATTTTGGACTAATCCACTTTGCTTCCTAACTCCCTGGCCAAACCTCCATTCTTCCTTGGGACTGGGGTAAGGTTGAGAGGGGTAGGGGGAAGGTGAAGGAGTGGTAGAGGGCCCCTCCTGGGGACTCAGGTTTCTGGGAGGGGAGTTGTGTTTCTGTATTACCTTTTATCTCGTGTATTTCTGTATATAACTGTATATACTGTACATATCTGCTTGTATATTGTGCTAGCTGTAAATAATAAGCTTAATTCATATTTCCAGAGCCAGCTGAGTCTAGTCTGGGTGATTTCTAAAGTGATGGTGGGGTGGGGAACACCCAAACCATCACAGCTAATTATGCCCGTTTTGAATCACTTATATTCAGACTCTATCCTTCCCCCTTTTCAGGCATCAGCATGGTGCTTAGCCTACAGAAGTTAATATTTGTAATTTTTTTCTTTTACATTTTTCCCAAGTCATTCTGGATTTGTATTCTTAAACTCAAATTTAAAATGTTGTTATACACGCTGGAGGCTGTGAGAATAGGAATCTATCTACATTCTCCAAACAAGTTTTCTTTGCTTCATAACCAAAGTTCACATTAAACATTTAGGAATAATCTAATTGATCTGATGTCACATTGCTCTGAACCCGCAGGTGCTATGTATACATATACAGCAGGACAAAAATTTTACAGAGACAAAGCATTAGGTCCTGGGCCCTCTGGAAATCTCCCCACTAAATTTTGTGGCAAAATAAGTTCACTAAGAAAATCAGAGAAAATTTGAAGAGTCTTTCCTGCTGAATTCAGTGAGAAGTGAATTGAACATAGAAGTAAGTATAGGTTCAATATTTTAACTGACTTTGATTATAAATTACTTTCTTGAGCTATGACCAACAAGGAAGCATTCAAGCCTTTCCCAGAAAGTTGAACTGTCACAAGGTGTGTGACAGCAAACGTGTGAGTAATTTCTCAGTGACAATGCTACTGGGATCAGATCTTACTCTGTCCCAGTTCTTGGAAATGCTTTCACCTTCCTAATCCTACCTCCTGTTATGCCATCTCAGTGTTTGTGTGTCAGTGCAATGAATCAGACCAAGAAAGTGATATGGATGGAAAGTAACTTTTTTTTTTCTATGTTACTTTACAGTCCTATCAGTTCTATTAGTTTCACAGGACATGAAGTTAGGTGGTGCAGACGCATGAATAAATAGCTGGAAGCAAGAGTTGCCTACCTCAGGTAACAAAGCTCTGCTTGTGAATGCTGAAGTAAGTATTAAATAGTAGTAAACAAGAGCTTATCCTTAAAAGTACACATCTCTCTTATCTTGGGCAAATAAAATAACAGGGAGTGGTTGACAAGGGTAAGGTTCAATTTGCCTCTCTATGTTTAAGCTGCACTAAACTGGCAGACAGTCCCTTAGGAAATGCCTCAGCCAGGCACAACCAGTATGACTGGAGCTAATCACAGGCAGCACAAAAGAGGAGAAACGTCTTAAGTGTATTCTTTGTTCAGGCCATTTGTTAAGTATATTTTCTAAGAAACACACAACATTTGGCTTCATAGATGGATAGGAATGAGGAAAATGAGAAAAGAAGCATAAGGCATATATTTACTATGCAGAAGCATCACCATCACCTTCTAGTTATGCAGCGTCTTACACATATCCGGAGCTGTTTTCCAGGCAGCACTGAAAGTCTGTGCTGCTGAGTTATTCTAAACATGCAACCAAGAAACAGTCAGTACAACTAGTATTTGTCATGTTCTACCACAGGGAAAGAAGCACATAGTCCAGGTAAGAAATTTTATTTGTTTTGTATTTGAACACCAATTTGCTCATCTTTTGCTAGCAAATAAATAGGGAGCACTAGGTGACAAGGTGCATGAGGTGCTAGAACTTTGAGGGCAAGGACTGCAATCAAGCAACTACTGCAGGATGTTTTTTTTCTGATCAAGGACAGTTCTCAAGTAGTTATTAACCGTGGTCTTTTCTAGAACTTTCTATACAGCCTTTACAAGCATGATATCTAGGAAAGCCTTGAAGACAGAGAACATGAACCTAAATCAGTTTCCAAAGCAGCCAGTGTAGGCTTTGGTGACCTTATCTGCTATGCCCACGTGTTTCTAAGTGTCCTTCATCATCAGTTCCCAGTCACTTCAAAGGCTTTAGGCCAGCCATGATCTTACAGTAAGTGGGTGAATTAGACTTGTTATTGCTTGCCAGTTTGGGCTAATAACCTAGCTTAGATAATACAAAGTTTGTGATGTCAAAAGACATGTTTGAGAGGAATTTGAAGATTGTTCTAAAATACATGTTGGATAGATTTTAGGCATGTGGGATCATCAAGACTGAATGCAGGGTTGTGAAGCCTTCAGAAGGCTTCTCTCTGCCTCTTGGCATCACTTCTGCCTTGCTTACATTCTGCATAGCAAATTGTTATTTCACAAACATATGTTATCCAAGCACCAAGCCTTACTGGTGGCAGTGGTGTGGTTATCTCTTCAGGAAAGAAATAATTGCACATAATTCCTGTGTCATCTAATTGTGTCGTCCAACCAGTTCTGACAGTGGCTACATGCAGACTTTGAACAAGATGAGAGATCAAAATGGTCCTTATGAAACACTAAAAATGAGTGGCTATCACAAATCACAGCTGCTGGCTGCTAGAAAGCTTTCCAGCTTGCTGACAGGCTCTATTTCACCAAATCTTTAAAAGAAACAAACATAGAATAAAAATCAATGCTACATCTGTCTCAAATTCTTTAAAATCTACATTTTGGGTAGAGGTTACATTCCACTTCTGCATTCTGAGTGCTGAGCAGTGCCCTGTATGCAGTGAAAATCAATTTGCAGTTCGCCCTTTGAAAGCATCAAACACTATTCACTATTGCACTATTCACACATTGTAAGGATGTGGGGAAAAAGGTAAGAGACACATGCATGGATTTTATGAATTATTAAAACTTGCATATTGTGAAGCAAACCAAAGAGATACATTCCTGATTTAGCAGGTAAGTTTTTGTCATAGGTAGAGCATAAACTATTAATTTCTGTAAGAACATGATTTAGTGATAGTTCTGCCACATTGGTTAGTAAGAGTGGCTTTCAGCAAGTTTTCACTCTGGCAAATGCTGAGTGTGCCCTCTATTGGAAACATGAGATGAATTGTGCTTTTTCATCTTAATTTTAAAGTTGGTTTTATAAATGCACTGATAGTCAATGAAGCACTTTTTTATCCTAAAGTATGTGGACAGAGCATTTTGAAACACTCAACTTTTTATTACAGACTGTTTTTCACATTATTATTATCTTGATTACTTTAAATTAAACACTGGGTAAAATAACATAGGTACTGATGACTGTAGCAATGTGATGTTTTTTAGTTCTGTTTAAACAGAAGAATCAAAAAGCTCTGCTGTGCCATTCCTCTGGAAAAAGTCAGCCACTGTCATCAAATACCTGAGCAGCTAGATGCATTGCTTTGTTAAGTAAAGCACTGGGGGGTTGTGCTCTGCTGCTCAAAATCACAGCTCAGGTGCAAGAGGGCAAAGACTGCATTAAAGCCATCATTTTTCCTTCTAAATTATGAGCTGCATCAGGAGCCAACTCAACCCAAACATTACTCCAGTCAGCTTTCTATGGTGCTTTAGCCTTACAGTAAATGTTACCAGTGAAGAGTGCTCAAGATTAGAGTAGTCAAGAGTACTGTTCTAGAGGTGCCTGGGCATTAAATCTTCTAGCTTTACTTTCTGGATTTTGGACTGTACCTAAGTGTCACACTAGATATTTCACCCTTGCCAAACTTAGGAAAGAAATGTGAGGTGTTCAAATAGGAGCGTACCTCTGAACACCCAAAAAACATTTGCCAAAAGCCCAGCATGGCTAAATGATTCATGTCCAGCACCATCTAAGCCAATATGCATTCCTTTGGAATTCTGGGGGGCATCTTCAAAACTAACTACAGAAGACCACCTCATGAATAGTCAGCTACAGCAGACAGAGGATAAGAGAGGCATTAGAAGGATTGATATGACCCTAAACGATCTGTGCATCTCCTTTATCACCAGAGGCTAAAGGGAATAATCAAAGAGTTATGGAAGGGAAAGGTTGTCTTCTCTACTTTAGTTCTAAACCAGGGATCATGATGGGAAGACAGCTACCCTTGACCTAATAATTTTTAGTGGTAAAAATAAAGTATTATCTCAGGTTGAAAAGCAGTTATAAGACAAATCTGAGCAATTCTATAATTTTAAAAGCATGAGAGTCATCATGTCCACAGGTCATACCAAAGAACTCTGAAAGAACTTACAGATGAAGTGGTTATGCTGCTAGCAAAAATATGGAGCTTTTGTGGGAGACATGAACAGTCAAAACACTACACCTGTATTTAAATTATAACTCTAGAGTGTCATTTCCAGGCATTCCCAAGGGGAGATTTACTCACAGATTGAAAAAGACTGAAAATTTTCCGGAGTCCTAAGTGATTGTTTTATACAGTCCCTTAGTATTTTTATATTATTTTGGTCAGATGCTTCCTATTCTATCCTAAGTAAGATTTACTCAAGAAATAGCTACAGGCCTTAAATATAAAAGTTTACAGCATTTCCAGCTCATTGCACACTGGTTTTCATACAGTCTCTCTTCCCTTCTTCTCCCATAAGCTTATGCTTCACTCCACTGTGCCAAATACAGGAGTAAGAGCAGGGCAATGTTTCTATTTCTGCCTTTGCCACTGACTCATTGTATAATTTCCTAATCATTTGCATCTTACACTTAGATCCTCTGGTATCTTAGAAGATAAATGTATCTTTTAATGTTTCCTTTAAAATAAGAGCATTCATAATGTGCAGATTCTCTTGTGCTTAATAAGGGTTGAGTCTACACTGCAACCTTCCTATTGGTGAGGATATTAACAGAGATGCTGACTTCTACTCATATGCCTATTTTAGTTACAACTGTAGAAAATCTGTTTTTTGTGGCACTGACCTCTCAGTCAGATTAGACTTCAGGCAACAGCCTCAAATTTTTGAGGTAGGGAACTCAGACAAAAACATGCACACATAGCTGCATCCATATGTACACTTCCCTTTATAAAGCATGCCAAAAAGGAGCTAGAGATATTTGTGGAACATAAGGAGATCCACAGAGACACTGAAAACAGTTGTTTTTATAAGGATAATGCTAGCTACCTCCCACTACAGAGGCCTGTAGCACTACTAGCTGCTGAATATGCAAAAGCACAATCTTTTCAGAACTACACTGCCTTAATGTCATCTACAATTCTTCCAAATATATTCTGTTCTTCAGGGTATTTTCACAGATTTACTTTTTACTGAGTCAAATGTGTAGGTAATTCTCATGAGCTAAGATTTAGTGCTTGGTACTGGAGTGAAAATCGAAGATCTACTGTGTTTTGCAGATGTTGGCAAAATCCATGTATGTGGAATTACAGACAGTTTCAAATAAGATAGGGTGCAGAACTGGCTTTTATCTTACAGCCTATGTTATTTTGACAGCTACTAATGTTTCAATGAAGTAGATATTTTATCAGAGAAGAGTCTGGATAAATTCTTTGAGTTATGAGTTAGTCTTTCATGCAAACACATTAACCAGAAACATATCCCAATATTCAGTGCCACAACAGAAATAACACCGTGGGCTGCATTATGAAGATTGTGGTCTCCAAGGCACGAAGCAACTAGAATCTTAAAAAAACATGACCAAATGTTAACAATCTGTTATGAACTGGTACAAGCCATCTAGTTTACCTTAGATGTATCAATTTTTACATGGTAAGCTGCTGCCTTTGCTGTTAAAAAAAAAGTATTTAAATCAGTTCCAGTCTCTGTTCAAATAACCATAAGAGCATAGATACCTACTGGCTTGAAAAATATGTGTATTTGTGCAAGTAGATGAAATTATTTTAATTAGAGGGCAAAAAGAAAATATAAAATACTTAATCCAAAACAAACAAACAAAACAAAACCCAACCCCCTGATTGGCACATTAATTATAAGTTGATATTGTCTATTTACATCCCAGTCTCTCTTTTCCCATGACAGAGTTACTCTATGAATTCTTCAAAAATAAAGGATTATACCCTGTTTGCATTAGGACACTTTAAAGTAGGCTCTAAATACACACAAGGCATTTACATGATAACATGAGTGTCCAGAGAAGGGCAACGAGGCTGGTGAGAGGCCTTGAGCACAGCCCTACGAGGAGAGGCTGAGGGAGCTGGGATTGTTTGGCCTGGAGAAGAGGAGGCTCAGGGGTGACCTTATTGCTGTCTACAACTACCTGAGGGGTGGTTGTGGCCAGGAGGAGGTTGCTCTCTTCTCTCAGGTGGCCAGCGCCAGAACGAGAGGACAAAGCCTCAGGCTGCGCCAGGGGAGATTTAGGCTCGAGGTGAGGAGAAAGTTCTTCACTGAGAGAGTCATTGGACACTGGAATGGGCTGCCCGGGGAGGTGGTGAAGTCGCTGTCCCTGGGGCAGTTCAAGGCAAGATTGGATGTGGCACTTGGTGCCAATGGTCTAGCCTTGAGCTCTGTGGTAAAGGGTTGGACTTGATGATCTATGAGGTCTCTTCCAACCCTGATGATACTGTGATACTGTGATAACAGCAGATGCAGAACTGTTGAAATACATCAGAAAACACCTTCGGCTGAAAAATAGATAGGTTTCAGATGCTTGCCTTGCCAAAATACAACAAACCTACACATCTCCATGTCTTGGGTTTCTGTGCTTTTGGTTTCTTTACATAGGACTCAAATAAACAACAACAACAAAAAGGCAAAATACTGTTTTGGTGAAAACTGCTGTCGAATCCGGGTATTACTCTTTCTCAACATAAATAGATGCAAAGTGCTGTCCTGCTCTTTAAGAAACTCGAAATTCACTCGTGGTTTCCAAAACGAGGAGATACTTGGCAAGCGCCAGATCCTCGTCCCTGACACGCAAGTACCAATCGAAGTACCTCTTCCCAGGGTGATGCTGGGGGGAAATCTCTCTCCGTACAATTAGGAAGGTTGCCTGGTGCTGGGGACATCCCACGTTCCCCACCCAGCAGGAGGTTCCATCTGAGGGTAGGCTCAGCCTTCCGCTCCCCACAGCTGCAGCGGGAGCTGCAGCGCGACGCAGGGCTACAAGCGGAGGCCGCGGAAAGTCGCCGTTCGTTCGCCCCAGCGCCTCGGGCAAGATGCCACTGACTTGCCTCAGCACGCCGCAGTTCCACTGCCCAGGGGCTGCCGCCTCCCGGTCTACACGCACGCTGCAGCGGCGACGACGACGACAGGCGGGCAGCTCCGGGCAGTCGGCGCGGTGAGTAGCTCCGAGGCAGCCCGGACCGCCGCCGCGGGGGAAACTGAGGCAGGCGGCGTGGGTGGCGGATAGAGATGTCCTCACGGGCGGCCGCCCTTCCACCCGCCGACGGCGCCGGCTGCCTGGGGTCCCGCCGCCCCCTCGGGGAGAGTCACGCCGACAGGAGCGACCGAGGGTTGCAGGGAGCGAGGCCAGCTTTTCCTCCGGGGGAGCGCCCCCAGCGCTGTCCCGCGGGCAGAACGCCCCGATGGGGAACGCGGCGGTGGGTGGCGGTCCGCGGGCGCTGCGGGCCCTCACCGGGTGCGTGCTGGGCGCACTGGTGTTGGGCACGCTGGTGGGCAATGCGCTGGTGTGCCTGGCCGTCCTGCGATTCCGCCACCTGCGCGCCAAGGTCACCAACTGGTTCGTGCTGTCACTGGCTGTCTCGGACCTCTGCGTGGCGCTCCTGGTGATGCCCTGGAAGGCGGTCACTGAGGTGGCTGGCGGCTCCTGGATTTTTGGCAGCCGCTTTTGTGACACGTGGGTGGCCTTCGACATCATGTGCTCCACTGCCTCCATCCTCCACCTCTGCATCATCAGCCTAGACAGGTACTGGGCCATTGCCAGCCCCTTTCGCTATGAGCGCAGGATGACACAGCGTCTTGCCTGTGCCATGATAGCCACAGCCTGGGTCCTCTCCATCCTCATCTCCTTCATCCCAGTACAGCTACACTGGCATAAGGCCAAGGACAGGAGATACCCAGGTTCCTGGATGCCTGGCACACCCCACTGTGATATCAGCCTGAACCCCACGTATGCCATCACTTCCTCCCTGATCAGCTTCTACATCCCTGTGGCCATCATGATCATCACCTATACCAGAATCTATCGAATTGCCCAAGCCCAGATCCGCCGCATCTCCACCCTCGAGCGAGCAGGGGGGCAGTGGCCAGCTCCTGGCAAGGAGCCCACCTCCTCTTTGAGGAGTTCCCTCCGCAAGGAGACCAAGGTGCTGCAGACCCTCTCCATCATAATGGGAGTCTTTGTTTGCTGCTGGTTGCCTTTCTTCTTACTCAACTGTTTGCTGCCTTTCTGCCAACCTGAGCTCAAGACAGACCATGAAGGACAATCACCCTGTGTTGACCAAACCACATTCAACATCTTTGTGTGGTTTGGCTGGGCCAACTCCTCAGTGAATCCAGTGATCTATGCTTTCAACACAGACTTCAGGCGGGCTTTCAGCAACCTCCTGGGCTGCCGGCGATTCTGCTGTGGCACATCCAGATCTACTGTAGAGAGGGTCAATTTCAGCAATGAGCTTGTTTCCTGTCACCATGACACTACCTGCCAGAAGGAAGGAGCTGCCTCATCATCAGTACCCCCCACTACTGTCACTGCCTGGGTGCAGCCCATACATCATGTCACAAGCCCTGAGAGAGAGCACAGCAGTAAGGAGACACCTGTGGAGAAGACATCTGTGACTTCTCAGACACAGGCTGCTCCTGGCAGCAGCCCCAAGACTCATCAGGTGCCAGCTATTTTACAATTGTATTGTGAGGCAGAGCTATCCTTGGAAACTATCACCCCCTGTACTTGGTCATCCCCTGCACTTGGTCATTGTGATGGACCTCACCATCCTGTTCCAGAGGGATAAGCGATTGCACATTTCTCACATGCAGTCATTGCACAGGTTGAGTTCACTCTGCCTCCACATAAACTATGCCCATTCTTCAGCAAAGTCCTGTCCCAGAGGGATGAGAACCCCCTGCTCTTACACCTGAGGGGTGATAGGCACGTGAAGTCCATTCCAAAAGCACGGAGCTGCCATATATTAACTCTTCCTATGACCACCTTCACCTCTTGCTGTCTGACTTCAGAGTCAGTAGTCATTTTCCATGCATTAGCCTGCCTCCACTCTTCAAACTTGTAATATTTATATAGAATAGTGAGATAATTAAAGCAACACATAGTTTGAGACTGTTACATAATTTCATATCAATGAGTTAGTCTTAGATTTAGCTTCATTGCTAAAGCCCATTTCTCTCCCTTTTATAGCTTCACATTATACATGTACATAGTTCTGCTGAATTTTATTCCTATGTTTATTTCAAAGCTGCATTTATGGATTTACACATCTGAATCCAAGTTTAGGGTCTTAAAAATTCCCATATTAATATGTCACTATCTTATGTTGACTCAAAAGACTGCTCAAAACCTGGAAAATTAAGTTGCTTATACATAGGACTGCTAGCACAGTTTCAGGTGCCTAATTTTGGTATTCAGGCTTAATGATATTGAGCTAGCATACTCCTCATCCTAAAATGTTAGGATGCTTTATTGTATTGGGCTGAAGTTAGAGCAGGATTGTGTTTGAGAACTAAAACTACAACTCCAGAGCAATTTTAGCTGCTGTCAGTGGAGACAGCTGCAGTCCTTCCTTTCTGCTACTTGTTCAGGCAGCCAATCCTTCCAGAAAGCAAACTAGGTCACAAAATGAAAAGTGCCCATTTCACCTCTTTGAACCCATTTCACTACTGGTATACATGGACAGCAACAAAGGTAGAATAAATGGATGCTGGATGGCTTGCAGAAGACAAAATACAAAAACCATCATCAAGTTCCCCTAGAACATGTAAAAGGTTTCTGTAGACCTTAAGGGAATACAGTGGTAACTCACTGTCCTCCACTTATCTGTCCACCACTTAGGAGTTCTTACCATTTAATACTGTGCTCCACTAACCACCAACATCTCCTTTTTTCCTGTCCTTCACCTATGATTGTTTGATCTTGGAAAGTTGAAGATAATTATCCAGAAAGAAACATCAAGAATGATTTTACATGAGTTTTCTTGGACATTCAGTCCTACAGATGTCAGAGCGAACCATGCTGAAAAGCCAGACTCTCCTCCCACAGTGATACTGTTCCTGCTCCTTGGGAATTTAAACCGTGCAGTTCTTAAAGTTCCTTAATAGTACACTTTAGCCCCCGTCACATTAATTCTTCTGAGAAAAATTGCTTTTGCTATCCTGCTCTCTTTAGGAATGTGTCCTTGATAGTTGGGTGTGACTCTAACTTGTTCTTCATGGCCAAGATTGGCAAGACAACAACTAAGAGACTTAACTGTAAGAAGGACCAAGGCAAGACTTTGGAAAAACTTCCTAAGAATAATAAAGCACTGGAACAGATTGCCTAGGAGATTATGACGTAACTCACAGTAGAAGTCTTCAAGAGGACATTGCTAAACATCTATCAGAAGTTACATTGGTGTTGTTAATCCTGTCTTGGGGCAGAGGCATAGTGTAATGGTCTCCTGAGATCGTTTCTAGTCCAGCTTTGCTATGACAACACAACTCATTATACATTGGCCTTAAGATGTTTGATTTTTTTTTCCTTACATGCAATGATCCATAGCTATTTTCTTGAATGCAAAAAAGCCTACATACAGGTAAGAACTTCAAGCCCCCACTGGTGTATTTCTCTTCTTATTGATAACCTACCTTTCTTAGAATTTAACAACTCATATTCAGCATGCCTAGTGCTTCACCCAGAAAGAAACTCTGAAATAAATGTAGTATTTCCTTAAAGGAGATCCAAGATCTGTGTTTGTTTTGATCCACTTTAATTACTTTCTAGGTGATCATGCATGAACTGTGCATGGATTCAGATGCTAAAACGTCAATAAACTTCTGAGGATTTTTCTTGCCACATTCTTTCATTCTTACACAAACCAGAAACACATATGCTAAGAGTGTCAGCAGCTTTTATCTATTAAAAAAGAAGGCAAAAGTATATCTCTGAGCTGTAGGAGACTTCTCATCTCACCCCCTCCACACTAAAACCCATCTTGGTGATACACTGCCACACCTGATAAAACACTATGCTAACTGGCTGCGTCCCTCAGAGAGTTATCTCTACCTGCCCACACATCTTCCTTCTCCTGGGTAGGGTCTTCTGGCAGCCAAAGCCACACATAAAATTATTTTGCACAAGTTGGGGTGGGCTTTTTTTTGTTTGGTTGTTTTTGTTGTTGTCTTTTTTTAAGTGTGTGTATGTGTGCAAAGAGTCTCACCATTAGTGATAAAAATTTTTACTTAATGGAAAGGAAACATTGTCCTTCTTGCAGGTCTTGCCTCGGTTATGGCAGCTACTTGCCCAGGAAGTAGTCTGGACTTTCTACACAGAGTGATGAGAACTTAGTGTATGACAGAGTGAGTGGCAGAAATTAAGCAGTGGATATATTTTAATATTTTCTCTTAAGAATAATCAGAAATGCATGGCATGAAATGGTATCTGTGTCAAGAATGGACAAAGCTTTTTGTATCAGTGCTTGTGGCTAATTGTTTTTAAAAAGTTCATTAATATGTCAGATTATATCTGCAAATAAACAGGTAGTTTTATTAAAAAATAAATTAAAAACACACTAAAAACTTTACTGAAGCTTGTTAAAGGGACAGTCTGAAACGCTTATTGTAAGTGATACTGGAAGTAATTGTATCTAATTGCTAATGATTATTACTGATGTCAAGGTGGTAGCCATTACAACGGCTTACAAGCTGTAAGGTCTGTTGAAGTATGTGCAGTGTGATGTTCAAAACTGCAATAAACTCCATGTTATAAACGGTTTATACTTATTTAAATCACATATTACTGAAGGTGTTTCACACGAAAGCTATGTCACATTGCCCTTCAGACTATATCTTCTGCTGATGATTGAATAACATATAAATATTGATACTGTATGTATATTTTCTTAGAGTGGGAAGGCTCCTGAATGTCAAGCATACTACAGACCACACAGTTCTGTAAAGAAGCAAGACTTATTTTTCTAGTGATTAAATACAATTTCTAATCGACATGTTTCTCATGACAGGGCAAGCTGCTGTGTTAGATTACACAGGATTCAACTAGAATCATAGAATTAGCCAGGTTGGAAGAGACCTCCAAGATCATCCAGTCCAACCTATCACCCAGCCCTATCCAGTCAACTAGACCATGGCACTAAGTGCCTCATCCAGTCTTCTCTTGAACACCTCCAGGGACAGCGACTCCACCACCTCCCTGGGCAGCCCATTCCAATGGCAAATCACTCTTTCTGGGAAGAACTTCCTCCTAACATCCAGCCTATACTTCCCCCAGCTCAACTTGAGGCTGTGTCCCCTTGTTCTGTTGCTGGTTGCCTGGCAGAAGAGACCAACCCCCATCTGCCTACAACCTCCCTTCAGGTAGTTGTAGACAGCAGTGAGGTCACCCCTGAGCCTCCTCTTCTCCAGGCTAAACAACCCCAGCTCCCTTAGCCTCTCCTCATAGGGTTTGTGTTCCAGGCCCTTCACCAGTTTTGTCGCTCTTCTCTGGACATGTTCCAGCACCTCAACATCTCTCTTGAATTGAGGAGCCCAGAACTGGACACAGTCCTGAAGGTGTGGCCTGACCAGTGCTGAGCACAGGGGAAAAATAACCTCTCTCATCCTACTGGCCACACTGTTCCTGATACAGGCCAGGATGCCATTGGTTCTCTTGGCCACCTGGGCACACTGCTGGCTTATCTTCAGCCTACTATCTACCAGTACCCCCAGGTCCCTTTCTTCCTGGCTGCTCTCCAGCCACTCAGTCCCCAGCCTGTAGCACTGCTTGGGGTTGTTGTGGCCAAAGTGTAAGTCTGATGAGATACATTAAAATTATTACACAAATCCAAAGGTTTACTTCAGCAGAAATTGAGGCAAAATTATTTTCTGCTTACACCATTGCAGGCATTCAAAAGGAACACCTTCCAATGGAAAAAAAAAAACCAAACTGGCAGCATTGTTACCTATTTCTGCATCACAACTTTCTTGTTTTGACAGGATTAAATTAACTGAAATGGGGAAAGTATTGTTTTCGGGAGATCTACACCTATTTATCAAACACAATTTTTATACCTCAGAACATTAAGTCTACCTATTTCTTAATGGATTCCCCACAATATTCACTGACTAAGAGCAGTTCACTTACAGGTCTAGAAGTTCAACATTTACAATACCATTAATGTCACAGTGACCTAAAAAAAAGATTTTAAATAGCTTTGGTGTCACAATAGTCCAACCTTACCTAAACACACTTATTACCCAGTGTTTAAGTATCTGAATCAAAACATTCCAGTTCAGCAAAGTACAAGTAGAGCTGTGAGATGTGCATCAAATGCCTTCTTTGTACGAATAGTTCCAGTTTCCTTCCTTCTGTCAGGCTACAATGCTCTCAGCTACCTATGGGTCTTATTTCTTTATTTGTATTTGTTTTAATTGTGTAATATCTCGTGGTGAATTAAAAGCTTATATAGCTGAGCTGCCATGGCAGCTTTAGTCACTATTTCATTGCACATGAGAAATAGGGTTCTTGGGTGGCTGTAGAGATGCTTATCAACCTGAGAGCTTTTCCCTGCTGTCAGATTTATCTGCTCATGAGGTAGAAAAGTAAAGCATGCTCTAAGTGGTCCTGCTTTGCAGGGAAGTTGGACTTGATGATCTGTGGAGGTTCCTTTGAAGCCCTAAACTGAGAATGTGCATGCCTTCTTAGAAAACTGGGCTAGAAAGTAAATAGCGTTCTTCAAGAAAACGGCAACTGAAACCTTAAGGCAGGGCTATCTGGAGCTGAAGATACATCAGGGCAAGCCCTGGTGAAAGACTAGGGCTAGTCCAACCTCTCTTTGTGGCAGAGGTGCCAGGTGACATTTCAGTAACCAGCAATCAGGGTGTTGTTTCTAAAAAGAAATTTAGTGCCACCAGTCACGTACATCACCTCTGTAACAGTACGACAGCAAAGATGTACTTGAACAGCAAGCTGATGGAAAATTGTCTTGTTTCCTAAGCCATATTTAAGATCTACAAACCACAACACACATGCATCCTTGACACACTTCATTCCATTTTGGTGCTCTGTTTATAGCTTACGTTTGCATGCAGTCTTATTTATGTGGGGCTTTATTTTGCATTGCACACAAACTTTCAGAGATTGACATTGATTTTAAGAAGCTTGTAACAGCTACAGCATTATGCCTACACATATCAGTTCCAGGAATGAGAAGGGAAGCAGTTGGCATAAGAAAACATAAAGCCTTGGGACAGTTCTGCAATCAAGCCATATCAAAACGAACCAAGCAAAAAGCCAAACAACATTCCCAAAGAACTTCCCATTAGCAAAATCTTTATAAGCAAAACTTTAAAAGACCAGATTTCCTCCCAGTCTCCCTGTCACTGGATTGGAAGTCTACCCATGGATCCAACCTGCAGGGAAAATCTTCCACCTTCCCCATTTTCTATCTCCTTCACAAATGCAAAGGTATGTGGATACTTCAGAAGTGTATTAGCCCCTACACATTGGAAAGTATATTTCATCAGAGGATTTTTTTAAATTAATCTTCTCTCCTCCTCCTTTTATTTCATGCCAAATTGTTGCGATTTGCTTTGCTGAGTTGAATACAGACTAAATAATGTTGTGTCTGTAGCACCTCCATGCAAATACACATACAAATGGAAAACAGCTAAATAGCTCTGATTTAGTAACTATTACATATAGTTGCTACAATGAAGGTTAAAAAACAAACAAACAAGCAAAAAACTCTCACCAACCAAATGAAAAACCACCCCCAAAACAACCAAACAACCAAACATAAAGCACACCAAATCCCCACAAATTTATAGTTAGGTGTAATGTTAATAAATGCAGAATTCAGTAGAAGCATTAATGTAGAGCAAAACAAGTTCACACCTCACCTGTGTATTTTTTTTTCTTATCTCTCTGATGCTAAGATGATGCCTTAACTTTTCAGTTAAACTTCAGTTTCAGCAAGAAATAGCTGACCTAGAAATCAAAGAGAAATCTGTTATACAACTTGGTTGTCAGAACCATCTGCTGTTCTGCTTTTGCCAAAATCGTGCCTCTTGTGTTGGATTTCAGATGATAAACCTACACTCATCGTATTAAGTACATTTTAATTAGTTCAGTATTTCTCAGTAAAAATTCTTTTGTGGAAAAATTCTCCATTCTTCATCAACTTGAGCGTCTCCCCTAAGAAGAGAGACTGAGAAACCTGAGGCTGTTTAGTCTGGAGAAGAGAAGACTGAGAGGAGACCTTGCCAATGTGTACAAATATCTGAGGGGGGAAGTGTCAAGTGGATAGGGCCAATCTCTTTTCAGTGGTCAGCAGTATTAAGACAAGGAGCAATGGCTACAAATTAGAACATAGAAGGTTTCACCTCAACATGAGGAGAAACTTCTTTACAGTGAGGATGACAGAGCACTGGAGGTTGTGAAGCCTCCTTCTCTGGAGACTTTCAAAAACCTACCTGGATGCATTCCTGTGCAAACTACCCTAGGAGATCCTGTCTTGGAAGGGGTTTGAACTTGATATCTGGAGGTCCCTTTCAACCTCTAAGGTTCTGTGATTCTGTGAACTCTTTTGTGGGTTGGTTTGGGGTGTTTGTTTTTCTGTCATCTGAGAGCTTGATGTGCCTTTCTGGATATTAAGCACTATTAGTCCAGTCCTCTTGGATTCTGGTGTACTTAAGTGGTTTCATCACCATAGGTACAGAGTCCCACCACATAACTCTTTATCTCATTGTTATAATTTAACTAACTTTCCTGAATCCTCTTGCCTTTTCTCCTTCAAAGGGACTTACAGCAGGATGTACCTGCTGGGCATGGGCTATTCCTCAGACTTTCAGTTCAGAACTGATTTGCATTGACCCCGAAGAAAGACACAAATATGTTCCAGTAATCAATTTACTAGCATGTTTGCCTTGGAAAAAAAACTCACAGCCATCCTGATCTGGGCTTGTTTTCTCCTAGAATCATAGAATCAACCAGGTTGGAAGAGACCTCCAAGATCATCCAGTCCAACCTATCACCCAGCCCTAACCAATCAACTAGACCATGGCACTAAGTGCCTCATCCAGTCTTTTCTTGAAGACCCCCAGGGACGGTGCCTCCACCACCTCCCTGGGCAGCCCATTCCAATGGGAAATCACTCTCTCTGTGAAGAACTTCTTCCTAACATCCAGCCTATACCTACCCTGGCACAACTTGAGACTGTGTCCCCTTGTTCTATTGCTGGTTGCCTGGGAGAAGAGGCCACCCCCCACCTGGCTACAATGCCCCTTCAGGTAGTTGTAGACAGTAATAAGATCACCCCTGAGCCTCCTCTTCTCCAGGCTAAACAGGCCCAGCTCCCTCAACCTCTCCTCATAGGATTTGTGCTCCAGGCCCCTCACCAGCTTTGTTGCCCTTCTCTGGACATGTTCCAGCACCTCAACATCTTTCTTGAATTGAGGGGCCCAGAACTGGACACAGTCCTGAAGGTGTGGCCTGACCAGTGCTGAGTACAGGGGAAGAATAACCTCCCTTGTCCTGGCCACACTGTTCCTGATGCAGGCCAGGATGCCATTGGCTCTCTTGGCCACCTGAGCACACTGCTGGCTCATCTTCAGCTTACTGTCTATCAGTACCCCCAGGTCCCTTTCTTCCTGGCTGCTCTCCAGCCACTCAGTCCCCAGCCTATAGTGCTGCTTGGGGTTGTTGTGGCCAAAGTGCAGAACCCTGCACTTTGGCCTCTCTACATGTGTATAATTACTCCAGAATTTTAGAAAACCCAGGGCTTATGGCTGCATTTAATGTATTTTAAGTTAATAGCTGCATGATAGGAAACTGACATCAGTGGGATTACTGACATCAGTAAATGAAGTGTGGATTTGTCTGCAGGACCTTTACATTTGCATAGCATAAAATGAGTGAAGACGCTAGGGCAAATGAAGGCTTATCTTCATCAACCAGAAGAGCAGTATTTAATGCTGAGCCAGTTTTATATTAGTGTAGGTAGTGAGAAAACGTTTCTATTTGTAAACATGGGAGAAACCGTTGCTAGGTTTCCCATTTTCTTTAAAAACAATTTTCATAGAGTTTCTGCAGTTCCACATTGATTGTATTTTTCACTAGTTAAATTAATCTTTGCACCCACTCTCAGTAAGAACACAACACTTCATTTTACTCTTTTTGTGTTTAAATCCGAACTGGTTGAATGGAGGTTATAGACACTATTTCGTGGGCTCACATCCTGTGATGACTTTTGTATGAAAGGTAACTACATATATATAAGCAAGGTGTCTGAGCTTCTGTTACAGTGAATGGTCATCTAGGCCAAACTGTCACATGTGTCTAGAGTGATTTACTGAACCAGGTGAAGATATGTATCTTAGGATTAAAAAAAACCCAAACCTTCCATAGCTTCTGTCTGAAGGGGAGAAGAAACATCCAGTGATGAGCAGTAGCAACAGACAAATTAGTTGAATTTTTTTATTACAGTATCACAGTATCACCAAGATTGGAAGAGACCTCACAGATCATCAAGTCCAACCCTTTACCACAGTGCCCAAGGCTAGACCATGGCACCAAGTGCCACATCCAACCTTGCCTTGAACTGCCCCAGGGACGGCGACTCCGCCACCTCCCCGGGCAGCCCATTCCAGTGTCCAATGACTCTCTCAGTGAAGAACTTTCTCCTCACCTCCAGCCTAAATCTCCCCTGGCGCAGCCTGAGGCTGTGTCCTCTCGTTCTGGAGCTGGCCACCTGAGAGAAGAGAGCAACCTCCTCCTGGCCACAACCACCCCTCAGGTAGTTGTAGACAGCAATAAGGTCACCCCTGAGCCTCCTCTTCTCCAGGCTAAACAATCCCAGCTCCCTCAGCCTCTCCTCGTAGGGCTGTGCTCAAGGCCTCTCACCAGCCTCGTTGCCCTTTTCTGGACACGCTCAAGCATCTCAATGTCCCTCCTAAACTGGGGGGCCCAGAACTGAACGCAGTACTCGAGGTGTGGTCTGACCAGTGCAGAGTACAGGGGCAGAATGACCTCCCTGCTCCTGCTGACCACACCATTCCTGATGCAGGCCAGGATGCCACTGGCTCTCTTGGCCACCTGGGCACACTGCTGGCTCATGTTCAGGCGGGTATCAATCAGTACCCCCAGATCCCTCTCTGTCTGGCTGCTCTCCAGCCACTCCGACCCCAGCCTGTATCTCTGCATGGGGTTGTTGTGGCCAAAGTGCAGCACCCTGCACTTGGAGCTATTGAATGCCATCCCATTGGACTCTGCCCATCTGTCCAGGCGGTCAAGGTCCCGCTGCAGAGCCCTTCTGCCCTCCAACCCAGTCACATCTGCCCCCAGCTTGGTGTCATCTGCAAACTTGCTGATGACTGACTCCATGCCCTCATCCAGATCATCTATGAAGATGTTAAAGAGGATGGGGCCCAGCACAGATCCCTGAGGGACACCACTAGTGACTGGCCGCCAGCTGGATGTGGCACCATTCACCACCACTCTCTGGGTCCAGCCCTCCAGCCAGTTCCTAACCCAGCACAGAGTGTTGCCATCCAAGCCGCGGGCTGACAGCTTAGCCAGCAGTTTGCTGTGGGGGACAGTGTCAAAGGCCTTGCTGAAGTCCAGTTATTGTTGGTAACAAAACCAAATTAGGTAGAGATCATCCTCAAAGCCTGATGTGAGGTAATGGTTTTTACTATGTATGCAGAGATGATGGATTTACTGTGTGATGTCCAGTCTGAAAAGTCTCTCTGACCTTAGCATTTAGACTTCAGGAAATAAAAAGATACAGATTAAAGTGACAAGACCTATCTGTTTTCTAGTTAATTGAAATAAATGAATGCATGAAGTAACAGAAAGCACAGAGTGTTTATTAATGCCTACATCAGTCAGAGGCAACATTGCAGCAAATGTTCTTGTTATGTCTTTGTTAGGGGAGAGGAAAGGAAAGATGTAAGAGCTGAGTTTCCAGACAACAAACTGTTAGTTAGACATTTTGTCTCGTGTTTTGGACTATAGCAGAATATTAGTGCTGCCAAACTACACAGGACACTAAATGATGTTTGCAGTGGAAGCTATTTCACAGAATCAGTCAGGTTGGAAAAGACCTTTTGAGATAATCAAGTCTAACCAATTACCCAACATTATCAAATCAAGTAAATCATGGCACCAAGTGTCACATCCCTCTTCCAGAGACAGGGACTCCACCACCTCCCTGGGCAGCCAATTTCAATGGCAAATCACTCTTTCTGTGAAGAACTTCTTCCTAACATCCAGCCTAAACCTGCCCTGGTGCAGCTTGAAACTGCACCCCTTTGTCCTGTCACTGGTTGCCTGAGAGAAGAGACCAGCCCTCACTTGGCTACAACCTCCTTTCAGGTAGTTGTAGACAGCAAAAAGGTGGCCCACGCTGAGCCTCCTCTTCTCCAGGCCATTTTCTTGAAGTGAGGCAAAAAGCTGCTAGGATGATCCTCAAAGGCACCACCTCAGTACGTCAAGGGCTGGCCCAGGCACACAGTGTTTTGTGCTCTGCTAGTATCTCGCAACTGAAACTGATTTTATTTGAAGCACAGGTCACTGTGCTTATTACTGCTGTCACTTTTGCTTCCAGATAGCACATGATAGCTGTTTATATATGTCTTTACTTTTTGGTTTTTTAATAGATAAAACATTGTACTTCACTTCTAAATAATCTTTATGACTTCAGGCCCAAGTTTCAGAGACAAGTAAGCTGGGTAGGCAGAAAATTTTGAATTGTGAATGTTCTGTTGAGCTTCAGTTTTTGTTTACTGTCTTACGGTATAAAGCTGTCATCTGGAATTTTAGGGGTAGCACAAGCCAAGTTCAAAAAATGCCTCAAGTTGTATGTTTCCAGCTATTATTCCACACCCCACTCCCCTCCAGGTGTTGCTACAAGATGCCTGCTGCCCTGCAGTCTAGTTAAGAGAGTAATTTCTGCTTGAAGATGAAGTAATACACTGCTTGAAGATGAAGAAAATCTAGTTCCAATAAAAAAGAAAAACAAAGCATTCAAAGCAAAACAGCAGTATGAGAGACATTTTCATGTTGGTTAATACCACTGAGTATTGACACTACTATTTCAGTATTGCTTGGGAAAAATCATACATTTCCATTCAGGAAATGCTCATCACAATCTTTCAGCCTCAGTTATTATATTTTCAGGTTGTGAAATGTTTCTCCCATTTCACAAGAAGAATAAAAATAAGAAGCAATCCCCTCCTCTGAATTTTCTCAGCGATCTGTACAACACAGTTCTGCCCACACATAGTGAACAGAGCCATGCTGCAGTAACAGACTTCACATTATCATCTGTCTGCTACCCTCATGCCATGCCTGCTGCTTCTTGAATAAAAATACTCTCTCACACCATCTGATACAAACATTTTCTGCTAACATTTTAATAGTTGATTGCCTGCATCATTTTATCTCCATCGACCCCCTGCCCCCTTCAGCTACTCTTCTCAACTTAAATGGTGAAACAAGCTCTTCATAAAATGTTGGCCATTGTGAAAGGCAACAAAGAAATAGTTCCAAGATGAATTTGTTAATTTTAACACTTCACATTTCTAGAAATATGAAGATTAAATGGATTTCCCCCCACCCTTTCTGTTTATATCTCAAACAAGTGGCCAAGATCAATTTAAAAAGGCAACTAGTTTTCATTCTACAACACTTGTATGCTATTTCAATTAGATATAGGTCTCCATGAGTGTTGTCAGAATACGAAATATATCCTATTTTGTTAAATCAACTGCAGAAATAGCAGCCACAGGAAAGGAAATGGTCTTTTAGGTGTTCTAATGAAGTCCTCTGCTTAGTAGAATGAACCAGGTTGGAAGAGACCTCCCGGATCATCTAGTCCAACCTATCACCCAGCCCTATACAGTCAGCTAGACCATGGCAGTAAGTGCCTCATCCAGTTTTTTCTTGAACACCTCCAGTACTAGCTGCAATGCATTATTTCAGTGATTTCTTTTAATATTAGAAGCCAGTGTTTGATTTAATTTGAACAAGTTTAAAGAATGGGAGAAGGCAAAGCTGAAGTTCAGCCTTTCACAAGACTTAAAATTTTGATCAGCTGACAGAGAAGCATGGAGTGGCAGGGGTGTTTCAGCAGCTCCCATACTGAGCTCAACAAGGGGCATTGTCAATGGAGGTGCTCCATTAATTGCATACAAGAATGAAGGTAGAAAATAGTGGCTATGTGGGCTCCCTGTGGAAGGAGACAGCAATGAGTCTTCGACAAACATTTGAGAAACAGAAATCAAGAAGACAAATAATTCCTAAATTTGTTTATGAAGATGAAAAAATGTGGTAAACTTTACACAACTGAAAAAGAAGCATCCTTGCAGTAGAAGGCAGCTTATAGGAGAAATAATAGCTGGCATTTTAAACATGAAAGTTACATTCTTAGAAAAATCAGCATAATAGTTACATATCTCTCACCAGAAAGACAACTGCCTGGATGGAGAATATGCAAGTCAAAGGGAAAAATTAATATACACGTTTCCTAGGAACAAAAGGAATCACTGCTGAAAACTCAAATCACTAAGATTTCCTGAACACCAGTCATAAGAACATGATGTTGGAGAACACAAGGTGAATGACTCACACTGGAGAAAAAAAATTGCAGGGAATGCGAGACAGAAAAGATGGTGGGAACATATGTGGAGTGTGAAATGATAAACAAAACAAACTGAGGAGAAGCTGTGCTGTGGGATGACTCTGAATTGCCCTTTAATGGCCTGGCTTCCAAATACGGTTTGTTGACCAAAGCATGGGCATAAAGATGATTTCAAACTGATTCTGCAGCAGGAGAAATTGGCTTGTAAATCTGCTAATTGCTGATCAATACTATGCAGTTTCTTTAATTTTCCTATAATTTTGAAGAAAGACATTCTTTGAATGAAAGGCTGGATTAGATTGAATTTTGTTGGAACATTATTGACCATGAAGGAGAGAACCAACATGCAACCATACAAAAAAAATCTAGACAGAAGCATCAGTCTGACCCTAAAGAAGTCCTTGAACCATATCTGTGAAAGAAAATTTAAGCAAATAAATTCTTGTTTGACTTTGTTCCTTCTATACTATTGGAAACAGGCTATAAACAGAATTTCCACTATCTGCAGGCCACCAGTCATATAACAATATATTAACCTCTAAATGATCTTACAAAACTTTTCAGTAGTCATGCCTATTTGCCACCATATTTGCCTCTGTTAGAAGAAGGGAAGATGATGAAAATGTTTCACAATTTTGCTTTCCAGGCCTCTAGCTCAGAGTGAAGGACCTTACAGCTGTCTGCACCAGCATCACCAGACATGAAGCATTAGACATCCTGACCAGTAAAGCCAGTAAATATGCAACACCCCTTAGGGACAAAGCCACCATCACACAACTCGGGTTGTATTTATTCCTTTTGTATTTTGCTATTTTCCCTTCCCTATCCTTTGTAAACTTCCCTACCTCAAATACCTTTCTAAGTTATTGTTAAACTTTTCCTTTTAACTTCCAAATCGAGTGAGATTGATTTATTTGGGTGTGTTTACCTCTCTCTCTCCCTATATCTAATCCCCTTCCTTTGGGAAAGAAGGGGAAGAGGGGAGGACACTCTACAAATTGTTATTGGGTCTATCAAATTTATTTAAGTCTCTGGGAATTTGAATTAGAACCCAAGACAGGACTGAATTTCTGAGATGCACAGCAGACATGAATGAGATTGTTGGGTACTTTCACAGTGCAAGGTAATAGTTTATTCTGCTTCAAACCCACCCTGAGGAACCCATCTCTGTATGGTTTTTTTTTCAGCCACCACTTTGTCTTTCACACCATGCAAAGCTTGTCTTGATCAAACCAGGTAATTAAGACAGTCAGTCTATCTACCTGTAGACAACAGTTATTACCACATTAAATATGGTTTTATTCTTTTGAGCCAGGAACAAGAAGAAGACTGATAGCTCAGACAAGTAGGTTAAACATGGTTATGCTTGTGTTGTGTATTTAAAACAATTTAGGCTTATGAATCAATATTCTTTACCTATTTCCTTGAAAAGGAGCTCATAATGATAGGGCTGCAGACTGTGGCTACTTCCCACTTGTAAAGCAGAAGTATTCTTGCAATTATTATCAATTGTTGCTGCAATCTTGAGGCTAGAATAAAAGAAATATATATTGTGTTTCACAGCAAGTGGAGCTTTAATTAAAAAAAAAAGTTAACACAATTGAATTTTCAAAGCTCAGAGCTCTGAAGTCAAAGCTCTAATTCCAGTTTCCTGTACATCTTCGATCTGGGCAAAGTGGCTTTTAAAGAGAATGTAGGGGTTTTGGTTCAGTTAAAATTCACCAAGATCATTTATTCATAGGCCAGTGAAAAGTATGATTAAAGCTATAGTCTGGACTTCTGAAATAGAAAGATGTGCAAGAGGGAGACAGCTTTAAGCAGTGATTGAATTTTTGCTATGGCCACATTTGTCTTCTTAGTTCCCTGCCTTAGGATAACAAGCCCATTGCTTGATCATAAATCAAGTTATTTAGGTTTGTGATATACTTATTGGTCTTTTGCAGGTCAGTCCAGCTGCATTCAGCATCCAAGTAAAAGCCTGGCTTTAACTAATGCCTTACATGTTATAGATGACAGCCTTTATTTTTGCCTGTCTGTGTTCTCAGTTGCTTGACACGTACCTCACATTCAGCTTGTGATTCACTGCCTTTCTGCAGACACATTACTTCTCTCCCTTGAGCTGAACCCCATTTTTAAACTGCTCCTGATAGTGTTTACATTAACTTTTAATTTGTAGTAGAATCTGTATTGGAGCCCAAATTGCAATCTAACTTGGTACATCGTAATGCCTCACAGTTTATTCTCCTTGCAGGAGTCACTGTGCTAGTTTGAAGCAAGCTAGAATGTTTTGGTGAGAAAAACTAGATGATAGGCTGTGAAAGGAAAAGAATGGTGATGTCTCCTTCCCTCACAGTCTTGCTGAAGAAGAATGTAAAACATTAGATAACATTCTCGCCATTTTTCTCTTCACTCTGCTTCTGGCTTCGGACTGAGCTACATCTCCCTAACCTCACTGCCACTAACCTTGCTTCTTAACCTCTTGGCTGAACCTCCATTCTTCCTTAGGACTGGGGTAAGGTTGAGAGGGGCAGGGGGACGGTGCAGGGGTGGTTGAGAGCCCCTCCTGGGGACTCAGGTTTCTGGGAGGGGAGTTGTGTTGCTGTATTACCTTTTATCTTGTATATTTCTGTATATAACTGTATAAATTGTAAATAGCTGCTTATATATTGTGCTAGCTGTAAATAAATAGCTTCATTTATATTCCCAGAGCCCGACTGAGTCTAGTTTGAGTATTTCTAAAGTGTGGGGGGGCGGGTAACATCCAAACCACCACAGTCACATAGTAAGCACATTCTTTATTTCATTTACTTTAGATGGACAAGCTCATTAAGTCCTGAGATTTGTTTCACACTCTTTGCAGGGTGTAAGGAAAGAGAAGCCAAAAAAACAGGTACAGCAGCAACACAGACTAACTAGATTATTTTAACTGCAAAAACAGTACAAAAAGATACAGTGATTTTACCAATGTAAGAATAATTTCTTGTGATGGTTTAGGTGTTACCTGCCCCCTTCCCCCCCCCCCCCCCCCCCCCCCCCCCCACTTTAGAAATTACCCAGACTAGACTCAGCTGGCTCTGGAAATATGAATGAAGCTTATATTTACAGCTAGCACAATATACAAGCAGATATTTACAGTATATACAGTTATAGACAGAAATATACAAGGTAAAAAAAAAAAAAGTAATATAGAAACACAACTCCCCTCCCAGAAACCTGAGTCCCCAGGAAGGGCTCTCAACCACCCCTTCACCTTCCCCCTACCCCTCTCAACCTTATCCCAGTCCCAAGGAAGAATAGAGGTTTGGCCAGGGGGTTAGGAAGCAAAGTGGATTAGTCCAAAATGGAGGGTGAGGTTAGAGAGTAAGATGCAGCTCAGCCAGTTCCCCAGCCGCAGTGAGAGTGGTTATCTATGTTTTTATTTCTTGTTCCTATACATCTCAGCAAGCCTATGAGCAAAGCAGACATCACCATTGTTTTCCTTTCACAGCCTGTAATCTCGTTCTTCTCACCAAAACATTCTAGCTAGCTTCAAACTAGCACATTTCTCCACTTACCCCAGCATATCACCATCAAAACCAAGAGATAAAACTGTAGCATGTGCAGGAAAATTAATACAGAAGCAATGAGTATTGAAGACTACCACCTGCTTTACTACAAAAGATGTGTCACAATCATGGAAGAGAATACATCTGTAAATATAAGTATGTGGAGAACACAGTGAAGAAGATTGAGGAGGATACATTTTTATTCCAATTCCTCTTCTTTCATCAGTTCTTAGACAGTAATAACTAGCATGACATTTAAGTGTCCAAAATGTGTAACAGTGGGCATCTCAATACAACAGGGATGTTGAGGTGGAGTGAGTGCAGAGGAGGGCAATGAAGCTGGTGAAGGGGCTGGAGTAACTGAGGGAGCTGGGGCTGTTTAGTTTGAAAAGAAGAGGCTGAGGGGAGACCTCATCAATCTCCACAGCTACCTGAAAGCACGTTGTGGAGAGGTTGGTGCTGTTGTCTTCTCACAAATAATTAGTGATATAACAAGAATGAATGGCCTCAAGCTGCAACTGGGTAGGTTTAGACTAGATATAAGGAAAAATGTTTTCACAGCAAGAGTGGTCAGGCATTGGAATGGACTGCCCAGGGCGGCAGTTGAGTCATCAGCCCTGCATGTCTTTAAAAGTTCTTTGGATGTGGTGTTTGGGGATATGGTTTAGGGTGAACCTTGTAGAGCAGGGTTATCGGTTGGACTTGATGATCCTGAGGGTCTTTTCCAACCAAAATGTTTCTGTGATTCAGTAAAATACCTAGTAATATTTCTCTTCAAACCTGACACAGGATATCCTGCTATAAAAGCGATCTCAAACATATTAAATTACTCTGTTTCACACTGCATAAATAATAGCAAGAATGTGAAGAAGGGACAAGGATCTCCATATAATAATATATCGCAATTCTAGGTGGACAGAACTCAGCACACTCATGCAGCTCTGAAGTTTGGTGGACTAATAAGCTAAGGCACATGATGTGCCTTATGCTCACTGGTGCCACAGAGGGGTTTTAAAGTCACAATGCAGTTCTTTATGATGTCTCATGCTACCCACAGCCCTAAGTTAGATGCCAGGATTTCTCCTAGAGCTCATGGGAAGCCCTCAGCAGTCATGAAAGGAATTTACACAATCCATCATGCCACATGCCAAGCAAAAAGCCATGCAGCTAATGGTCATCTTTGCCTTAAGCGTCTTGCAGAGATAGTTATGTATGTGACTGCATAATAGCAGACACCAGTTTCAACTTGAGAGTCTCAGTTTTAATCCCTCTCCCATGGTTTGTTGCCTATGCAACTTCTCACGATCCTCTCTCTCCTGGTCTCCTCGCCCCCAGCCAACTAGGGAGAGCTAAGAAAATCTCTAAGTATGAAATGCAGGTAATCCCCCAATCTCCTAAACAGGACACTGATCTGAAAGTGTTCTCCCCCAAACTGGTGAAAGGACTCTGCAGCCCACCTCTCCAGCAGTCTTACCTCAGCAGAATTCTTTCCTTTATAGGATTTACTGCACAGAAGGATAAATCAGTCAATGAGTCTCTCTCCACCACTGAGTTCCACTGAATACTTGTCCAAAACTGTCCCATGAAGGATTACAGGGGCACTAAAACCCAAAATACCCATGTGTAGCTAAGGCATTCTTGGGATGTTTGCCCAACTTTAGCCTACTGTAAGTCACTGTAAAGGAGAGATGATGCAAAAGGAAAGCCTAGAGCAGGTGTCATTGGCCCAGTCAGTCCTCATTACAGCAACTTGCTATGCAAAGGCATTTCAGCCTCACTGTCATGAGGTGTCCCTGTGTACCAAGGAGACTGCTGTTCTGCCAGCTGCCGATGGATGAAAGGCAGGGCTAGTCTCAGCTCGTGTTCCGTCTGCAGCCATGCCTGCTTCAGACTAGCTCCAGTTCAACCACTGTGTTAGCCAACAGTTTAAAGGCCTTAATAATGTCTCTTTATATCAACGTAAATACAGGGTACAAACGTACTTGAGCGAGGTGAGCGTATCTATATTGATAGCTCAGTAATAATCTTTCTAAAAGCCTGTGACAGCTCAGAGGACAGCCTGAACCTCCCCGCACCTCGGAAGGGAGTGTGGTGCTGGGCTCGGGGCGCTGAGCGGGGCACACCCCTGCTGATGCGCTACTGCGGACGCCGCGAGGAGCTGTTTTCCAGCTTAGCAAGAGGGTCAGAATGCTAAGTAGTTTGGAACAGACGTGCAAAGTACATAATCACCCATGAAACTGAAGGACTTGTGGATTTTGAGAGCCTAATTTCTACTAGAGATTTCTGAAACTGCCGTAACGAAGCTCACGTCTGCATTCTCTTGAAACTTCTGGCGCTTTTAAAAACGCATCCTCCCTATAAAGAAACCCGTCGCCCTACGAATAATTAAATAACTATCCTAGAATAATCCACGCTGGTATTTTTCTTCTGAAATGAGAATCTCTTTCAATGATCTAACTCCATCAATTGCAAAGCGATTCTCATCCCTCTCTAAAGGAGGCTTTCCGTATCCCGCTCTCTCGTCCACTTCCCACGGATTTTGCGGCACCAGCGTGCGGATTCCTCGAACAAACGGCTAGGGAGAGCTCGGGAAATTTCCCGCAAGCCGATGTTGTCGGGGCACAGAGCCTGTCCCCGTGCTGTCCCCCCCGCCGCGGGTAGTGGGCCGGGGAGGAGCGTCGGCGGGGGCAGCCCCCGGCCACTGATAATACTCGTGCCTGCCCCATTGCCAGCAGTAGAAGAGCGCAGAGCGCCGCGTACGCCTGTTCCGGGGCACCGCCACCCACCCCGCAGCGCAGCGTGAGTGCCCTCGGGATAGAGAGGAAAATACCAGGGTGCGAGGTTGCGCTGGTGGGGGAAAGTGGGTTCGGGGCAAGACGGCGGGGCTCTCGGGGAACAGTTTGCCTGCAGCCGGATGGGGCTGCGAGCGACGGCCGCTCGGTACTTTGATGCCACAGCTAGCTGGTGTGGACTCTAGTCTCACGCTACTCCGGGTTTACAGCTTCTTGGCTGGGGCGCTCTCGCTGCCCCGCTGCCATCGGTGGTCCGGAGACAGAGGGAAACAAGCTAAAAGCAACGCAAAGCCCTGGGGTTCTGACCCAGGAGGGACAAGCCCACTTTGCGTCCCTCTGCCGAAACAAACCCCATCCGTCTTAGCCCGGCGCGACGCCAGGGACTGTGCTCCTCCCGAGGCGGGCAGCGGGTGGGAACAGATGGGGAAACCTCTTGCCACTATCTGTGTCTCCGCAGGACGTGGAGGATGCAGCCGGCAGGCGGCACCCGCCACGGAACGCTCCGTCTTTAAAGCACCTGAGTAGGCTCCCGCGGCGCTGATACAATGAGGCTGCCCCTGGCTCCGTTAACCCTGGCCTTGCTAACACTGGCCGCTCCGGGAGCCGCCGCCGGCGGGGCAGGCAGGAAGGCGGAGGAGATGGCACAGTCGGGCAGGTTCTTAACGCCGGAGCAGCACCGCTGCAGCTGGGAGCTTCACTCAGCGGCGGGAACCAGCGAGCTACGGTTGAGATGCCGACCGCCAATGGGCGGCGGGGCGGCGCGGAGCTGCGCTTACCATGGGGAGCCGCAGCGCTGCCCCGCCTATGGCACCCGAAGCAGGCAGTACTGGCGGCAGATCCTGGGCCGGCTGCGGCGACGGCGACATCCTTGCGCCGCGGGCGGCCCGCTCAGCGCCCGCCTCTGCGGCCCGGGCCGAGGGCCGCCCGAGGCGCAGCTCCGCCTGCTGCCAGGTCCCGGCCTCGGGACCTCACCACCGGCCGCCACCGCGGAGCCCACGGCGGACCCAGCGGAGACCTATTGTGCCGACCGGTGGCACTCTCTCTGTAGTTTCTTCGTCGGCTTCTGGGAGGGTTGAGCCGGCCCGGCCCGCCAGGAGGGAGCGCGGCCTCATCTGTCTCTGGCCACGGCTTAGCCGTACCGTTCCGTCCGCTCAGTTTTGACTGGCCGCACCCACCTGCCATCAGTGACTCTCTACTTTGTCTGCTTTCCCTTTTACCTCTCCAATAAAGTGGTGGCTATTTTATGACAAAACACTCACGTAATTATTTCCTCGTTGAAGGCTGGTAGTACCTGAGGCAGCCGTTACACTTGCCAAGTATGACATCTGTCAGCTAACTGGGGGGAAGAGAGCCCAGGAACACTCCGCGTGTTGTTGAGTGCCTTACAGGCACAATGTTTGAAGGACAAACATTGAGACACAGCTGTTCCCTCTCACAGAACCGTTTCTGTTACACTTAAACTGCCCAACTAGAAAGCCAGACATTTATGTAAAAATAAGGAACAAATGACACTTCAGTAAAGAATAAGTCCTAGAAAACACTTGGTTGCTGACAAAGATTTCACAAGATAGGCAGGCCAGTCCTGTAGTGTTTCCCTGAGTGGATGACCACCGATTGGCTTCAAACAGGAGTATGAACTGAGCTGGGTGAGAACCCAGGCGTGAAGAGATGGAGACACTCGGAAGCATCTGGGTACTGAGTCTGGATTTTGGAGATGCATGGTGTTTCACCTAAAGAGCAATGACTGAAGCAGTGGTCACATTTAGAGGTACAAAGTGTTCAAAGTGGGCAGACACTGACGTAGCAAAACGGAAGAGCGAGCTGAGGTGTAAATTGTTTTGTCAGCTTGCTGAAGCACATCTCTGTGATACATTTTGTTGAGGAAAACCTTTCTTCACTCCTGCTTTCTCTCCTTCAGACACAAACCAATCAGATTCTAAAAGTCTAAGAACAGCCCATCGCTGTCTGCACATCGACTGCTCCTCTGCCCCACTGCGGCTGTGCAGAAAACAGGCTGCAGCTGAGGCAATTGTGGGAAGCACTTAGCCCTTTCATTCATAAAAGAGAAGCTCCTGGGAAATCACTTGTGCAAAATCTGGAACACTACCTGTCTGTGGAGAGGTCTTTCACTAAAGCTTACATTAATTGTTAGACAGAGATATTGCAACATTATCCCTGCAGTCACTCAGAAGGCTGCTTCTCATACAATAATCCTGAACTAGAGCACTTTGGTACATCAGCAGACTGAGCAGAGGGGCGTTATCCCAGCATCAGCAAAACACACACCGTGGTTCCCTTACATTAGATAGAACCACTGAATAAATGTCAAATCCCTGACAAGTACAGTGAAAAAACCCCAACATAAACCATGGACAAAAAAGAGAACAAATGCAGCGTTAGTTTTGATACTATTTTCTAAAAGCTGAACTACAGAATATTCGTAAAGGTTATGCAAAAAGAGCTGCTCATTGCTAGTCATAAATGCGACCCCTTCAAGCAACCTCTAGAAGCACCCAGCCTACACTATAATGTGCTTGAACCAGTGCTTTTGTAGTTCTGTAAATGATTACATGCCTTCACAATCTGTCCTTTTGCCATTCTTTTGCACTATTAGCCTCAAATACAGAAGTATTTTGACTTGAACACCTTGCTTGCAGTCATCAGACATACTTCATATACCAAGTGCCACAGATAAACCTGAGCATGATCACAGTGTAGGTGGGGAGTGGTAGAAGGGCCGCCACGAGTATATCCTACTCTGCAAACCACCCCTCCTCAGCTACTCCAGGCACATTTAAGGACCTGTGATCCTACACAGCCCCAGGTGTCTGCCCATAACTGGGAGCACATGCAAACTTGTATGTGTTTTTAAGGATGGTTATGAGGAGGTTGTTAAGAGGCAATAAAGATCTGCTCAGTGGCTCTTAAGAGTACCTAAACTGTTGCATACAGCTCTTAGTGCCAGGGCACACTTCTGTACCATAGGTAGCTTGGATAATCTTCAGCAGCACTATGCAAAGTCAACAGCATCAATGTTCTGCATAATGTTTTTTTAAAGGTACAGCTCATTTTCTTTCATGCAAGTGCAGTATAAACAGACATAAAGACATGTAGCAGGCTGCTGGCCACAGCATTGCATGACAACTTGCAATAACACACAGCTTTGTTTCCCTTCCATGGCACTGGCACAGCAGCTTTGTGCAGTGCCATTAGAGCTTTCATTTCACATCATCAGTGCAAAGGTGGAACACCATGGCAACTGATCTGATTACCCACATCACCCTGTATTTGAAAATCCAATTAGAAACTCTGAACAAACCCGTTGTTCTGCCCTAGAAGAAAAAGGATCACTCACTCTGTGTTTTACCATCCTCTGACTTTTTAAAACAGCTCAAAATCCTGTAACACCACCAAGTAATGAAATACAACAACCCAACAGACTGCATCCACTCCATCTCCTGGGATGAATGGCACCAATGTCTAAATCTGAATGGCAAGAAATATTCATGTCTTGTATGCTGGCTATTTCACATGCCAGGGGATGGAAAACCACAGCCAGATCCTCCGGTTTGTTTTTAGAGATGAAGACTGGTGTTTTTCTTCTTAGTTCAACATTTTCATTCTATCCCTTGGTTAGGTGACAACTGACATCACCAGCTACATTGACCAAACACAGGAAGGCTTTGTAGCCAAGATCTTCACCTCTAACAGAATATGTTCCTTTACAGCCTTACAATATCTACACCATAACACATACTTGTCACTCCCCTAGATTAATTTCAGCCACTGAAATCTGCCCACATAATCCAGCCTTACCTCTGCTTTCCCTGTGCAGTTGTGGTGGTCCTTCGCTACTTCTCTGATTCTTTGCCCAGCTGGTTCCTTCTGGTTACTCATGCTTCCCTCCTCAGCTCCTTCTGGCTACTCAACATCCTCAGTAAATTAAGCTACCCAAAGTCATAGCCTCATCTGCCCGCCCCACAGGTCTGATAAACTTTTCCACCCCAGAAGCAGGTGGTCCTGGTTATAGTTAATGAGAAGCATCTTCCCAACATGCAGCTGCAGACTAGGCTTTCATCACAAGGATGCTGCTGGCTAAACTGTATCCAGGGTATTAGCTCTGTCTTTCAAGGAAAAGTATGAGGTATCCCAAAGGAACTGATAGACTTCTTAGCTTCTGGGCTCTAATGTCTGGGCACTCAAACTTTTTGGAAGATTTCAGGAATAATACAAAAATAACTTTGTGCCCTGTTGCATGCACAACAACATTTTCCTTCCTTTGGCTTCTCAGTAGACATGGTAGCCAGTTTGAATACACACTTCATCATGTATTAATGAGACCATACAAACTTATCTCAGCATCTGGAAGTTCTAACAGAATATCAAAAGCTGGTAATACAATTTCTTGCTTTTACTTTGGAGAGAAAGCAGGGATACTGAATATAGGTATGTTTTAAGTTCGTCTGGCTTTAATTACTCTTTTTATGCATAGAAGCCTTTTGACCTTATCAAATAGCAAACTAATAATCTCTTTTCTACCACTTTCTGATTTTGAAAGGACAGTTAAAAGATGTTACTCTAACTGGCAAGTTTAAAGCAGGTAGTAAGGTCTTGCTCTTTGCAACCATCTTCCCACAAAATTAATACATTCAATAAATCTTTCTTCATTATCTGAGCAAAGCTGAACTAAGAACAGGAACTTCCAAATGCTCAGCACAAGACAGTGATGGCAGCTGTAGACAGAGGTAGCTGTGTTTTACTTGAAAGTATTTCCATTTCTGTAAGTCAGCCTAATGCCTGTGAATTATGCTGGACTGAGGTGGAAGACAAGACCATTATCTACAAAAGGCTGCTGTGCTCAGCCTTGTCTGGATGACAGAACTAACTCTTGTCTTCTGAAGGACCATCCTTCCATTTATTCTTGGTTTGAGAAGGGAAACTGAAACTGTAAGAAGCCAACCCGTGCCAATATCCTGCCATATAGAGTATACCTATTGTAATTTAAGGTGCCACAGTGTTACTGAGTTGTCATAAACATATTTTAAACACTGTTTTGGCTTAGCAAGCTCTAGCTGTTGTACATCCCTAGTGGACTAGCTATTGTAGCAGATCATGTAAGCACTCTTGCATACAGCTACATTACCAATACTGACCCAGATAATTTCAGATTTGCTCCTGCTCCCCTTTTCCCAACCCATTTCAAGACAGTTAGAACACAGTATCAAAAGGCAGTGAGCTTGTGCTGCCTTGGTGCAGAGAATGAAAGGATGCTGCTGCTAGCACAAGCAGCAAGGGACTGCAGGAAGCAGTCTACAGGGGTTGATCTTTTTTTTTCATAACACCTTGAAATGGCTAAGCCACAGAAGATTTTGCCCAGTAGATGGGTGACCATGTGTTGTGGAGGCAGGGAATTAATGCAGCCAAGCCAGGAATTTATAGAAAAATTGAGTTATTTTATTTTCCCAAAAACCCACCCCCAAAACTACATACAGAAATGAATTTAGTTTGAATTAGCAGATTCAGTTTCGTTTGAGAAGTTCTACAAGGATACCATAGGTAATTTGACTATTTTGGAAGTCAGAAGTTGGAAAAGGCTAAGCTATTAAATATAGCCTGTTAATCAGGCTGAGCCAAAGTTACTCACAGGTGAGTCAGGCTGGCTGAAAGAAGGGCAGTCCAGCTGCTTGTCCCCTCGGGTTCTCTTTCAGAGGCCTGAGGGTCATTAAGGCCCATTGAGCCTGCTTAAAGGGTCAGTGGGCTTAAGGTGGGAAGCATCCATCGGAGCAGAGCGCCAGGGCTCCTTCTGCAGAATCTATCCAGGAGGGGGGAGAACTCTAAAGCAGGAACCCCAAGGTGAGAAGTCCCCCAATATTTATGCTCTTCCCAGACAAAGAGCAGAGTTAGCACTGCCTAGGCGCAAAGACCACAGCCAATCCCAGCCCGATTCCAGCGCGGGCACTGCACGGGCACCCCTCCTGCCGGAAGGGCCCTGTGCTCACCCCCTCCACGCCTGCAGGGCAGGGGGTGGGGGAAACAGGTCTTTTAGTGCCTTTTCCTCTCCCATTCAAACCACAGAGGGAGAAGAATTTGGCAGTATACAGGACTCCAGGACACCATGAAACTTGAAACAAAAGTTTGGGATTGCCAGAGGAGGTTGCCAAGAAACATGATGTGGGGACTGGTGGCACAGACATCCCTGGCACAACTGCCAGCTCTGAGGTTTCTGCTCCCAGGATGGCTCTAGGGTTGCAGACTCCAGACTTCAAGCAGTTCAGTCTTTGTCCCACTACACAACGGGAACTACCCTTTCCCAGGTTCTGCACTCAGCACTTGCAGTGGAAAATGCCCAATGCTAGGAATAAAACAGGAGAAGAGAATAGAGAGAAGTTATTATTTGCATGTGCAGAAGTGCAAAAACTTAGTACTCATATTGCAATGCATTTGATCCTGGCCAACCCAGAGACTGTCCCTAGCAGCCCAATGGCTCTAGGGTTGCACACTCCAGACTTCAAGCAGTTCAGTCTTTGTCCCACTACACAATGGGAACTACCCTTTCCCAGGTTCTGCACTCAGCACTTGCATGTGGAAAATGCCCAATGCTAGGAATAAAGCAGGAGAAGAGAATAGAGAGAAGTTATTATTTGCATGTGCAGAAGTGCAAAAACTTAGTACTCATATTGCAATGCATTTGATCCTGGCCAACCCAGAGACTGTCCCTAGCAGCCCAATGGCCTGGCCAAGGGTGGTGCTGCTGGGTTCCTAGGCCCAAGTTTTGACACCTGTATGTCATGAAAGGCTAATAATGGGCCTAAAACATGCCCTGGCTTGCCCCACCCTTCTGCTGATGGGGGAAGCAAGGGCAGGAGGAAAACAAAGTCTTGGGCCATTATGTCCCCTCCCAAAGTGATAGACAGGTACCCACAGGTGTTTAGGTACTTGTTGGTGTCTTGCCCAAACAAGGGTAAGCAAGCCCTGCTTTCACCTAATGTGGTCAGTTTTGCAAATGTCATTTTGATTGGTGAATCTCTTTGGCCAAAGGAGCCATTACACTGGGGCAAATCATATAAATTGAGCTAACTTGCAAGCAGTTGTGCTGCCTCTTCCTCACTGTGTGCTGCTCTGCTCAGACAACGTGCTCCTGCCTCACTGCTCTCAGCTTGGACGACATGTTCTGCTCTGCTTCGTGCTTCAGATCATTTTAGCCCTGATATTTTGGGCTTGAACTACTTGGAAACCTAAGTGCCTCAAGTTTACCAGGAGAAGGCATTAAGTGCTTTATGATGTGGTGAGAAGTGTCACTGACATCGTGCTCTCTGCAAGAGGTCCTGTCTGCACCTCTTCAAACCTCCACGCCAAGAGTAACCAGGATCAGGTCAGAGATTGTCTGCCTCTTTCTCAGCACCCTGCTAGAGCCTGGGAAGATCTAGAAGCCTCTCAACAGCTATCAAGATGCTGAGCAGTTTCAACACTGCTGCAAAGGAGCCAGAGACTATCTCTGAATTCTACTCCACCATTGTGAGCAGAAGAGATTTTCCCTAGGACTTCAGGCTGCCTATTTATAAGTGGGGCAAAGCCCTTTTGTGGCTAAACTTTTCCAATTTTCTGCTTCTCCTAAATGAATGAATTGAATTAATTGCCCATAAGCATTCTTGTGAAGATTTTCCCCAACTGAATTAGAACCCAAATGTAAATAGTTTGTATGTAGTTAGTTTGTGGGCAGGGCTTATTGAAAATAAAATAATTGCACATTTTATAATTCCTGCCTCATTAATTGTCCCATCTAAATCACCACATTTCCTCCCCATCTCTGTATGGGAGCCCTCGGTGCTGGCTCTGAGCACTAGCAATTGTGGCCCTGTACAACTAGAGAGTTTATGTGCCTAAATCTTACTTATTCCAAAAGCTGGATAAACTGAAGCCTCAGCTAGGCTGGAGAAGTCCTTTAATTGTTACAGATATTTGTGAGAAATTGCTTTTTGGAAAAGGGAATGTGGCTGTTGTGTCTCTGATGTGTTCTAGGCTCTCCTTTGTGGCACAAATCTGAGACTCACTGCAAAGCCAAGCAACACAAGAGGCAAGTGAATGGCAGGCATTGTCATTTTGCCAAACACTGAACCCCTTCCTTTGTAATAATTTGGATTTCTAAGAATTCCAAGCTCAGGTCATGAACACAGTTACATGAAAGAGGCTTTTAACTGTACAGTATTACAGAGTTTAGATTAACTCTCCCAGTCCTCACACTCTCCTTCCATACATGGAAGGGATCTGTTAAGTACAAACATGTACAAAATATCTATAGCTTTAGAAATTATTCAGCTTTTTAGGGCTTAAACTTCTTTGGTATGTGCTGTCCCTGTACAGTTTGCACTGACTTCATGGGAGGCAAACATTTTGTTTGTTGCCCAGTTTGTTTCAAGCACTCAGAAGGTTAATAATGTTTCTCTGAGGCAGAGCAGGGCATGAGAGGGGGGCAAGGTGAAGCATGAGCTCAGCTCACATTCCTGCTGGCTGAATAGCATCATGACCTGACTGCCGTGCTCTGGTTTTACTGTCAGCTCCAGCCTTCCCACGGTAGAGACCCCCCTGCAGCCATGGGCTCACTCAGGCTCCCACGCAGCCCTGGTTGGTGGGGTCAGACACTAAGGCTTGGCCTATGAGGGCTCAGTGAAACAGGAAAACACACAGACGCTTCACTGAGGAAAAAAAGCAAGCCAAACAAAACAAATAATCTAGTCTATACAGAAACAAAAAACATACACAAAACAAATAATCTATTCTACACAGAAACAAAAAAACATACACAAAACAATCTATTCTATACAGAAATAAAAAACATATACAAAACAAATAATCTATTCTATACAGAAACAAAAAAACATACACAAAACAATCTATTCTATACAGAAATAAAAAACATATACAAAACAAATAATCTATTCTATACAGAAACAAAAAAACATACACAAAACAATCTATTCTATACAGAAATAAAAAACATATACAAAACAAATAATCTATTCTATACAGAAACAAAAAAACATATACAAAACAAATAATCTATTCTATACAGAAACAAAAAACATATATACATATATTATTCCCCCCCCAAAAAAAAGAAAAAAAAGGGAGGAAAAACAAAAGCTCTGTCCTTGCTGCTGGCCCTTGCACCCTGGATGGATACATGTATTTAATGATGACTTGCTAATGATGTTTGCCCTGGGCAGAGGGGGCTGCTGTCTGCTTGGGTAGCACCCAAGAGGCACAGCCCCATCACCGCACTAGCACTTGGGTGGTGCAGTCCAGTCACCCATGTTATACCCATTGCAGAGCTGTTGGATGAACTGGAGAATTCTTATTTCCATGTCTCAGAGGAAACCTAGGAATAACTGCTCCTTATAAAATAAGGCTTCTTGGGACTGATTTGTAATCACTTTCAGACTCTAATGTGACCTTATATTCTATTCAAACTACCATAAAATGAGCGAACTTGTGATGAAAGTATCATGGTGAACACAGAATTAAATGATTTCTTGTTGCACGTTCACAGAGTACTGAAGTTAAAATATCTGTTTTACAAAGGAAACACATAGAACAAAGCATGATCCAATAAAAGAAAGCCAGATCCTAAAATGTAAAATTGTATGTAACGTCTACTTCAGCACACATTAATTAGAGAAGATCCTAAGCACTTTACTCTGCATACTATATCTGGAGCCCCTATTTAGTCTTATTATTGGATTCAGCAGATTTTCTTTCATGAATAAGTGAAGGGTTTATGTCCCAAAATGTCTATAGTTTGAAATCTACTCTGAAAAAAGAGAAAAACATCCTGCAGTAATTTCTTATTTCTTTCCAGACTGCACTTGTAACTAGAAAACACACAAGGTGTATCATCCTCAGAGTTAGTTTAGTGAAAAGCAGAAGAAAACCTCATTGCTGTTTTTTTAAAAGCTGTGTTTCTTTTCAATTAAAACAAGTTCCATGCACTTTCCAAAGCAGCCATCCTCTGCAGCAGCATGATTTGTACTAATAGGAGCACACATAGCCCCAAGTCCTGCATTTCTGGTTCCTTTTTAATTTTAAGAGCAAAACCTGTCAAAGTTATGAATAAATTTATCACTAGTATTTTTGATGGGAAAAGAGTAACAAGACAGCCACACAAGAGAGTATTATTTCACGTTAGTTGAGACAAGATGTTGAGGATTTAGAGCTGATCCTTTGTCTCTGCTCAAAGACAAATGGTCTAAAATTTGTATGCATGCTTCTGTCCTGACAGCAAAGGGCTTCAGCACGGCTCTCACTGAGAGCTAATGGCTCTTGGGGATGCTGCGCTCTGAAGTCCCCCGGCTTGAAATGGTCTCTTGCGATTCATCTCCCGTTAATAGCAGCTCCAAGACTACAGTCTCCTTTTGTTTTTTGTGGGGTGATTTTCTTTTTTTAAAGTTCTTTTATCCCTGGCTGAAGCTGCCTGTGTTCTCATTGGAGCTGAGAGGGTGTAGTGGGAATGTTTTTCTCCTCTCAGCTCTATTCTCTTGCAGCCCTCAGCAGACGTTGGGGCAAACTGAGAGCCCTATGGAAAGTGGGGCCTGATGTCATCCCACCCTGCGCAGGGCCAATGAACGTCCTCCTACACCCGGCTCCGCCACACACGTACGCATCAATGGCATCTTAATAGCTTCTGGGGGCTTTTTAAAGCTATGTTAGTCCCCGGTAAATAGCAGCGGTAATGTGACAGTTGCTTTCAATGGATGTCTCTGAGCCAGGAACTTTACAGTGCGTAGTCACAGGCAAATGGCATCAGGAAACAAAAGTTTAGTTTAAGAAAGTATTACAGAGCCAAGGGAGATAAAAGCTCCTATTTAAATTTCTGGGAGGCAAAGCAGTCCTGGGGCTGGGACCAGACACGTGCAGGGGGCACCTGTAGGGACAACACATCACTGGGCCACCAAGAGGCTCCTGCTAACTGTTTCTCATAGCACCGTGATGGTGGGGAGAAGCTGAATCACCTGGTACCGGTTGCCTTCTTCCTTGTAATATGGCCTCATGGCAAACACGGCTTAGGAACAAAATAACATCACAAAATTAGGAGTACATAGGTAATGCCACCGGAATATAGTGTGCCATACAATCTCACTCTGCCTTTTATATGGCTCATCACCTACCTTGCTTGTGCAGATGTTTCATCGCCACCTTCATGCTTTTCACTGGTCAAGGAAATTAGGCTCTGTTGATTGTGTACATTTCTGCCCCTGTAGCTTGTCTGTCCACAACTTAACAGCCTGGTAGGACTTCAGAGGTGATGAATCCTTTCAAATTATTTAAACTAAGGTTCCAGAGCAGGGCTGGAAATTCAGAGCTAACTCCTGAATAAAGTCAATGAAAATATTTCCATCATAAATCACTCACAGTGAAAGTTATTTGCTCTACAGAGAAAGCATTTCAAGTCAAAGTGAGTGTTAAAATTGGAATTGGGTAATGAAGGTGGCTGGAGAAGTCTAGTGTGTGTGAGACCTGATCTCTAGTGAAGAGCATCCTTTTTTTTTGAGTGAAAGAACTTATTACAACTGCTGATGCTCTTCATTCACATTAAGATTGCAAATGGAAAAAGTCAGAACAAGAAGTATTATTTCTTTTAGATCTGCTCACAGCTGTGTCACTGCCAGAAACGACTGAAAAATGGTAGGAAGTATAGGGAGAAAGGGCCCCAGAAAAATCTACTGAAATGTGCTATAAACACAATACTAATGTGGTAAGTCAGGGCAATATGCAAATGACTGCATGTCCCAGAAACCCTAATCCTATCAAGAATGCAGGAGATGTTAATTTGACCATCTTTCACAGCTCATAAATCTATCTGTAGCAAAGCCAGGCTGCCAGATGTCATCCAGTAGCACTTCTTTGAGGCTGGCAGTTTCAGCAGAGATGCCTGATCGTGCCTTAGTAAAGACCAATAAAGAGCATTGTTTGTGTGGTCTGAGAGCAGCTTCTCACATTTTGCTACAATAGAGCAAAACAGTGGGAAACGTGAATGACTGATTGGCAGAACTGGTGGTCTGGCTCGCACAGCTTTCTGTATATGGAGCTATAGATTTCACATGCATTTACATCCTTAGCATGCAGATTGACCTATGTCGTTCCTAACAATTAGTGGTTTATGTTCCTAAACTTAATTTCTTGAATCCTAAACTGTAAATACAAGCTAGACATAGTTCCTTTTCTCTCAGGGAGGATACTCCTTATTTACTTGAAAATACTTACAATGGCAAACAGCTTCTACATAATGTGATTTTACTCTTAGGATTTAACATTGAGAACAGGAATTTCCTATTTCAAAGCAAGCAAAGTTCTCTAAATCACAAAGACCTCTAGAAATATGAACTCCTTGTATCCTTCCCAAACACAAGGTTTACAATTACCATTTGTGTGTTGTTGCTTTTTAATAATAAAAAATAATAGTTTATGACAAAGGTGATGAGACACTAGAAGAGGTTGCCCAGAGAGGTGGTAGAAGCCCTACCCCTGGAAGCATTCAAGCTCAGTAGGAGGATGCTTCAAGCAACCTGAGCTAGTTGCAGTTGTCCCTGGCTCACTGCAGGGGAGTTGGACTAGGGGACCTTTAAAGGTCCCTTCCAGCCTAAACCATTCTATGATTTTATATTTTTTTTTCCCACAGAATACATATTAAAGGGCCACAGCAGATATTTTGTGTGAAGTACCTAGGAGCAATGTGGAAAAACCTCACTTTTAAATGAAAGGCCTTTTGGCTTCTCTGTCACAAAACTCCAAGTCAAATCACTTTGAAAAAAAAAGAAACCAGGCAAAATCATAGAGAATGCTGTAGGTATTTCCAGCATTAAAAATGATACTGGTTGCTGCTGCTGCTGCTTCTAAGTACAGAGATCCCCATGGAAACTGTTATTCCTTTAGGATGTGTGTATCCCTGTCATGTGCATCTGCATCACTCAAACATTTCAGGTCACAAAGCTTGCAATGGAACAGGCTTGCAATGATTCTTCAGATCTGGTGCAGAAGTCTGCAGCAGGGCAGACTCTGAACCAAAACGCTGGAGTCCTTAACAGGAGTGAGTCTCTGCGGTTTGTAACAAGGGATGGTGCAAATGGTTACTGATGAGAACCTGAGTCTTTGAGGTTAATGCAGGCTGCAGCATTCTTCGTTTAGTGACATCTCTGACAGTGGAGGTCTTTGGAGGATGGAGAACTCGACCGGGAAGAGAGACAGATTGTCTGACCATCTAAACCTTCCTGAACTACCTGCGAGCCCCTCCTGATGCAAATGTGCAAGGGCTTAGTTAAGCAAATACATTTTAGAGATGAAATGCGTGCAGAGCCTTTTCCCAGCAGCATTACACAGTCAACCTCCATTCTGATCTTGGTATAAGGCAGAACTACTGATAATGATGGAAGGCTTTTTTTCATGTAGCCACAGTTGAATAAAGCAATTCCACTAGGTCAGAAGACATGAATCGCTGTGAAAACAAAGACACCAGAATAAAGTGAGTTTTAAAAACAAAGGACGTACTTCATGACTTGGGAAATCCTGGGTGTGTTTTACCTCCATAATTAGATCCAGGAGACAATGAATTATGTCTGAGGTTGAGAAGCCAGCTGAAAATAAATGAATTCTGAGGTAAATACAAGTGATTTCATGATGCTTACAGATACGAGAAAAATTCATTATCCTAAACCTCGTAGCTCTGCATTTCTAACCCCAAATTTCAAGTACATTTCTAACTGCATTTCAAGTACATTAAAGATGTAAAAACACCCCAAAATTTGCATTGTACAATCGTTCTAGTGAAAGAGGCATATTAAACATTTTTCCTTAAAATAATTTACAAATAATATCTTGTTTATTGATTGATATTGCACTAAAACAACAATGCACCCTACTACACAATTAGTGACACCTTAAATATTAACTGCACATCACACCATTACTCTTTCTTCTGTTCAAAAATTGAACACAACCAAACCTTGATGTATGAAACATTTAACTCATACATTTTGCTAACCTTTCAATAAAAAATTAGCAGTTTTGGGGAGCGGGGAGGGGAGTCTCAGAAGACAGACATCCACAGCTATTTGTTTACTGAACATTTTGAATGAGTCCTTGGCTATTAAAAGTTGCCTCATGTACAAGGTTCTCCTGTCTCTTGCAAATTAGTATCCTGATCCCACTCTTTCTGCTGGACGACTTCTCTACAGCAGACACATCACTTAGATGTATTTCACAAAATCCAAAGCTGGTTTTAAACTAGCTCCCTGAAGGAATCTTTGCATTTAAAGCATGAAAGATTTCTTTAATTGGGTGGGCCAGGTCAGAAAATGCTATTATTTCTTTCTTGTGCTTTATGTTTGTTTGTTTATTTAAAATTAGGTGCTTGTTATAGTTGATTAAGTGTGCTTTTAATAGCAGGCAGTATTTCAGAAGTGCCTTGTGATACGGTCTAATACACAGTTACACAAAGAGTAGGGTTCCATATGTTTTGTCTTATCCTATATTTAAAATGGGTTATTTCCATTAGCATCCATCCTGGGACCTGCACTACTATTGAGGATTGCTTGGAAAAGTGCTAGCACCAGCTTATCATTCTGTCACTCCATCTCGAGGAAGTTCTTCACAGAGAGAGTGATTTGCTATTGGAATGGGCTGCCCAGGGAGGTGGTGGAGGCACCATCCCTGGAGGTGCTCAAGAAAAGACAGGATGAGGCACTTAGTGCCATGGTCTAGCTGACTGGATAGGGGTGGGTGCTAGGTTGGAATGGATGATCTTGGAGGTGTCTTCTAACCTGGTTGATTCTATGATAATTATACAAATGCTCAGAGGCATTTAAAGATATTTCAAATGCTTATGTGGTGCATATAAATAGGACGTTGGACAGAAGGGTCACTTTAAGGTTTTTTTATTTTTTATTTTAGATATTTAGCAATCAGACTTCCTCTTCAGCAGTGAAGAGCAGCACTCTTCCCTATTTTCATGTCCTTATTTACACTACCTTACATTCTAATTTTGTGCAGGCAATTTCTGATCCTCTGGCATACCATGGACCGGATTTTTTCTGTTAACATAGCAGCCAGCATTATCAGAGGTGTTCAATGCCACTGCCTCACTTCCCTTTCTGTTCTTTTAAAGCCTGTATTTTTAAAGTATGTCTGTTCTGCACATTTAGAAATCCATCTTACTAGTGATGCACTAAACTCTTCTCCATTCAGAGCTCCACTCCCAGCAGAACTTTTCCTTCTCCTAAAACCTGTGTTTCACAGCTTCTAGTGCATTTTCACACTCATCTTTTGAAATAAGCTTTACTATTAATTCCATTATTTTGAAGTCAGATTTCTTTCTCTGATTCCTGGTTTGGGAGTCCTTGCACTAAATAACACCATGTGCTAGTTTGAAGCTAGCTAGAATGTTTTGGTGAGAAGAATTAGATCACAGGCAGTAAAAGAGAAATAATGGTGATGTCTACTTCACTCATTGGCTTGCTGAGAGGTATAAGAACAAGAATGTAAATATAGATAAGACATTCGGTCACTGCCTGGGCTTTGAGCTGCATTTCTCTCTCTCTCTAACCTAACCTGATTAATCCATCTGCTTCCTAACCCCCCCTGACCGACCCTCCATTCTTCCTTGGGCATAAGGCAATGTCTGGGGTAAGGTAGAGATGGGTGGTAGAAGGTGGAAGGGCTGTTGGGAGCCCCTCCTGGGGACTCAGGTTTCTGGGAGGGCTGTTGTGTTTCTGTATTACCTTTTACCTTGTGTATTTCTGTATATAACACAAATATCTGCTTGTATATTTGTGCCAAGCTGTAAATACAAAGCTTTATTCAATTTCCAGAGCAGGCAGAGTCTAGTCTGGGTGATTTCCAAAGTGTGTGGGGGGCAGGTAACACCCAAACCATCACACACCATCTATACAAGGTGCTTCAGGAGCATCAAGTTCTTACTGGGACTATGCTGCCTGTGAAGTTACCCTTATTTATGTAGCTTTTGGATTATTCATCAATCTTTGGGGTTTAACAACCTATTGCTTATTTCTTTCTCCAAATCCCAAATTGGACCTCTATGAAAACATGTGCTCTAATAAATATTTCTTATTTAAAAAGAAGCCCTTCAAATACCATCTCAAATCCAGTTTATTCTATTGCATGTTGGCAAAGCTGCAGTAAATTACTTCTAACTAGGGAACCACTATTTGGCAAGCACTGGTCATCAAATGACACTTTTGGACTGCTCAGTAATTAATTCTATCATTAATTAAAATAATATTTAATGTAACTGCTGTTAGCTTCAACTACTTTTTAAACTAAAAACTATTTGATACAATATCCTCCTTGGTTGGGTCATAAATACTATATACACTAAGTGCTTTAGTGTTAATGACACCAAACAAACGAGCAAACCAAAACACCCACCAGTTTTTAAAGTGCAATCCTGTTCAGCTTTCATGGCAATCCTATTTACTTATTTACCTGATTATACACCTGCTTCTTTGCCAAGACAGTACACAATTCTGCCTGCCTACCAAAACTAAGTGTCATTTTAATTGTAAAATAAGCTTCCAATTATATTGCTAGAAAATGTGACCTTTTTGAAGAGCTGCTAGACAACATCAAATCATACACTAGTCTAACAAACAAGTGTCTACTTCCAAGGCAGTTTCCCAGGCTGCTTCCATTTGTTTCACTGTTCAACATGAATCCTCTCCCACATGCACCAACCTACATACACCTGGAAACAGTATTAACTGACATGAGGCTGCTATCCCAATTATACTAAGTCTCAATCATACATTCTTAGGCACCAGCACATTCTTATTTCTTAAACAATTTACATCTATTTTTATTATTAAGGTTTGAAAATACTGCTATCATCTTTTGAAAACCCTTAATGGTCCTAACTTGAGTGGAGCTGAGCATTCCTTTAGCAGTACCACTGCACATGCAGCATGCAATGGCATCATGTACAATGAAACCACTGCAATTGCCTTGCCTGCCACTCCATGAAGACCCCATTTGAAACACACTTGAGTTGCAGCCAAATACATTTAGCTGTTTTGTCAAGACCCGAGATGGAGAGGTGCACTTGAGCTCCACTTCCTTCTTTGAATTTTTTGGCTGCATTAAACACCACCTCCCTGCAACATACATTCTATCACTGCACAGAACACAGGTAGGCAATTCTATGTGACACACCTTCATTTACTGGTATGCTATCTACTATGGATTTTCAGCTTGTCTCTGGTAATTAATACATCAAAAAAAATCCATGTTTTAAAGACCTATTGTACAGGTCATTTGTTTTCAGTTTTCAAACCCTGTTTCTTTTTCTTCCGCAGTTTCCCAGGTCTAAGGTTAATGCTTTGAATTGGCTGCAGCTTCTTCCTCCTAAATATCTATTCTTCTCAAGAGCTATTTTGAAATCCCTGCAATGTCTGCATATCAGTATTTGTTAGCATTTTCAACTCAGACTTGCTTGGTGTGGCACCAGACTTGCTCAGACTTGCTTGGTGTGGCACCAGGATCTTGGTCATTCCTAAAGATTATGTTAATTATTCTTACCGTGACTTTTCAGTTCTTGTAGAACTTACCTTTCTTCCTCAAGTGTTTCAGTTCTTTCATTATCTCTTCCCTTTATCTTCTCACAGTTACCAACCATATCCCTTTCTAATAAGACAGAACATGTTAACTTCAAACCAGTCATCTACATGCTTTTTCTTTTTACCTTGTATTCTCTTCTGTCTGCCTGCAGCTTTTTCTGATCCAGTGAGCCACAGGCAGAAGGAAGAACCCCCTTGACACTCTCAGCACCACTGCTTATGCTTTCTGGTGAAGGGCAAAAAAAGGCACATGCCTCCATCCACACCCCTGCCTATAGCACTTCCCTTGCTAACACTACCTCTACCTCCTACAGCAACTTCAGTGGGTGCAGGAAAAGCATAGCTCCAAGAAATGCAGAGGGTAAGACCAAGCAGAGTCAGTCTGCTCTTCCAGTTCAGTGAAGGTGAGAAAGAGATATTTTGCTGTATTGTTGCATGAGACAAGTACCAATCAAACCTTTACACCTCTTTTGCTGGAAGGCAGAAGGCAAGAAACCCGTGGGATTCTGTCTTTTCCAGCAAAAAAAAAAAAAAGGTTTATTACATTATTACATATCAGGGGATAAACAAAAGAGAAGAAAATGGCTGCTAGGCTGCAGCACCCTCACTGACAACAGTGGTCTGCTGGAAAAGTCACTCTCAGCTTCTGGCTGAATACAGAGTGAGCAAGTGTGTGTGCCCATGCATACATACATGGCACGGTACTTAGTGAATGAGACCTGGGTAGAAAAGGCAGGGCAAGTCCTCTGATACTGTTATTTCCAGACAAAATTGGTGCCAATGTACCTCCTGAACATGCACTGTATGGATAATCGTAAGTTTGTCAGCTACATATGACAGAAGAGCCTGGCTAAATTATTTTTTAATTTCTAAGAACTAGCAAAACCCCCTAACATTTTCAGTTTGCTTAGTTGCAGCAGGTCTTTTATATTAATTACTTAAAAAAAATAAAATAATGCAAAGCAGAAAGTTAATTTTTTACTTTTTTGCCAGCTGGATAGGTGGAATTTTCCAAAAGCTATTTTAGAAGTTGTAGTTCCAAAATACTTTTAAAGATTTTCATCATCCTTGCTCTTACTCAACTTTTGCTGCCCTGCCCTCTAGTGCTCATATCTATTTAAACTTTCTACACGAGTTTGGGCTTGGAAACCTACACCGTGTAAGCAGGTCAACTGCAATAAAATTATTTGCTTATTGTGATATTACAAGTGATGTAAGCAGTACATTTGTTGTTGCTCATGTATGTATCACATCGTTACCTACCCAGTTATCTTTCAAGGCTAAGAATTTTCAGGTTACAAATACAAGACAGTTTTCTTTTTCAATATTGGACCATATAACAAAGTTTTAAATGCACAAATTGAAGATTACTTCTAGACTCAGTATTAAAACGTTTTTGCTGGTAGCTAAAGCTGCTAGCTGTATACCAAACTAAGGTTCCCGCAGCATTTACAGTTTTTAATCACGTTAAAAGCTTTTCTATTTAATGCAATTAATCTCCCCTCTAACCATGTAGTTTGTCATGGTAATGTACATGCTTACATCTAGAACAAATGGGTTGACATACCAGGACTGCAATGACTTCCATGCTACCAGAAAAAACAGTGATTTAAATTTATTTAGTGTTAAAATGGATATGGAATGTTATACAATACATGTAAAGACACTTCAAGATGAGTAAAGCAGAACTAATTGCACAAGAGATTAAAGGTTCACCTCAATAGTCAGTATTATCAAATCATTACAGCTTCCATCTTCAAAGTGCAAGGTATGTCATGCAAAAACAACAGCTCAAAAAATCCCCAAACATACAAAACCAACATTGTGGTACCACTTAAAATGCCATCATACCACAACATTTTACAAGACATTTAGTGATCGTTCATAGAGAATGGAGTATTTCAGCAATAACAAAAAAGTCCAAAACATACCCAATAGATTTTGCATGGACACCAATTCCAGCATTACTATACCTAAGGAACAGGTGGCATGCTGGGAAAAGTATCTAAAAAAAATCAAAGCCTTTTTTATTCATAGCCAATATTACTTTCTGCAAGAGTTATGCAATCTTATTACTCGGATTCCTCACATAACTGGGTAAGGTTCAATATATTTTTTACATAGAGCATAATCACATAACCACCACATCAGAAGACAATTTCATTATCTTGACCAGTCACTACATTTAAAACCATGGTATGATAACATGCTCTGGAAACGAACCATCTTATTGGATATCGTTCTGAATGTAGAAATAGGAAAAACAACTAAAATAATGTTCCTAACCACTTCAACCCCAAATGAACTGTAATTTTTATATACACATTTTTTTAAATAGGTAGGTAAAAAATGCAGATGGAAGAGAAGCAGAATACACGAAATAGCTACTATAAGGCTAAGTGAACTGACCAGTGCATTCAGTAACCCTGAATGAGACTCGAATAGGAGGAGGCTGTACCTTCTGTACTCTTCCTACACCCCTGCAGTCTTATCAGGGCTGCTGAAGGCACCTGTTGCTGTGGAGGAGCTGAGCTGCTCATTCCACTTAACACTCCCTGCCCCAACAGCTGAACGCAGGGAGCAGAACCCTGCACCTCAACCGGTTCCACTCAGCCAGGAATACTGCAGATAAACACACTTCCACGCATCTGCTTTAACTACAGCTTGAACATTAACATGGAAGAAACACAGGAGATGACAGGATGGTTTTTAAGATTTCTGCCATGGGGCATCAACAGCATACAAAAAAGGCCAGGTTGCTTGCCTTCATATTAGGAATAGACTATTTTAACTTCCCAGCTTAAATGTAAGCAAGAGGAACTCCAGGAAGACCTCCTTGAGGTTAATTTTCCAACTACATCCAAAGAAAATAATTTACTGAAACCGTAACTTGCAAGGTCTACTAGCCTTGAAGTATGGATACAGGTTAACTATACCTATAGTTAAGTTAAAAAAAAATATCAGGAAACATTTTACAGGAATAAAATATGCAACTCTATGAAGCAGGCAGAAAACCACTCTAGTATGCAGCTGGAACATTCTACTCATAGCCCATCATTCTCAGGAATGTATATTTCATAAATAAAAATACAGAATAATAATTTGTGTATTCAAGCCAAAGTTGGATATTTCTAAACTTCCTCAGATAAAATTTGCTTTCTCCCTCACAAATAAGTGATAAACCCTGAAAAAAATTGGCTTTTCAATTTTTTTGTGCATGAGAAAACACAGATGAACAAACCAACACCTGGAGAAAACATTTTGTACAAGGTTGCAGATCTAAAACACTTATATTACAAAGCAATGTAAATAAATACCAGGCCAGTACAAAAGCTCTTATTTACAGTTTTACAAATGAAATTGTTTTCAGTGTAAATGCAGTGTTTCGAAGAACACATTATCAGTAAAATGAGTTCCTGTAGAGAGTATCACAATTTCACTGCAGTGTTGTATAAAACCATTGTCTCAAGTGAACTGTTGTTTATAATTTAGTACAGCTAAACCCCAGTTTATGCCTGGAATGGTATCTGTTAAAGTGCTGAAAAAGAGGACATTTCTGAAATTTTAGAAAAACTTACTGTACATTATTAAAGCTTTATCAAGTCAAAGATGTATGTTTTGTTCACATTTGCTACCACACCACCTTGCAGATGAAAGGTTTTCACAACTTGTTTTAATTAACATGCTGGCAGCCACTGGTATCTTCAGATTCAAAGTCTTGATGGTTTCTCAGAAGTAACTTGTCTTAAGCTTCAGTGGTAGCTTCAGGTTTCATAATCTGGTAGGTAATCAAGTATTCTGGGTAAGCCTGAAAGAGTGACACACACATTCTTTATTAGTCATTTTCTGGATAAATTCTGAACGTTTTCTGGAGAGAAGAAAAAGGATTTATGCCAAAAGAAAAAATAACAGTCAAAATGCCTGGAGCATTCAGAAATATGGAACCCTTCATGTGCAACTTCAGAAATAAGAAAAACGCTCGGCATATTACAGTATCATAGTATCACCAAGGTTGGAAGAGACCTCATTACATGCTTTTAAAGGACTGAAAAACTGAATGAAAAAGCTTTGTACCTGTTCCCCTCTGTAAATCACATATTCAGCCAAAGCCAATCCATTTACACTGGGTCGTCCAGTAACTGAGTGATGTCCTGGGGGAGAATGAGCCATTTTCATAGCACTAAACTGCAGGAAAGACTTGCCCAGCGTCACGCGACAAAATAGCAGTTGCCTGTGTTAAAAGGGAAAAGGGATGATGAACATAAAACACTTGTGAAGAAGCTCCAGAAAAACAATCTTGTAATTTTAAACTTCTACTTGAGGAGCCATTTTAGTCCCTCTTTATAGTTTGTTAGAGAATTTCTTGCTAACAGGACACGAAATGATAAACATGAACAACTCGTCCTTGGAAGCATCCTTGGACCCATCTTGGGAGTTAAGATACCAGGCGCTGGGTAGCACCCCCCACATGCAGCTGCAGGGGGTGGCGTGCCAGCTGCATGTGGGCAGAGTTAGCCAGCCCCAGAGGCTGACCCTCAGATTGTTATGGTATATTACCCTATCCATGCCTCACATGTCACCCTGTACCCTCTAAATGTAACCAATCTTAGCTATGCACGCCTCTTGCAAGAATGCATATAAGTCTCTGCATCACGGAAATAAAGCGGATTATGACCATCTAACCATACTGGTGAACAAAGAGTCATTCTACCCAAGCGCTCCACCGGCAATAGTTCACAGCATTCTGGAGTTGTTTTGAAGCCAAAAGTTATGCTCCCTTTAGAAATGTTAATCATTGGAAAGAGTTTACTTAATGTACTCAAAGACTGCCACAACCTTTTCATAGGGTTTGAAACAGTCGTCTGAGGATGTTCCCCATTATTCATTCTAGCAACATAACTCCCCTGTGTTCTGAGTGATTTCTACCTAGCACCCAAATTAACATTAAAACCAGGTGTAAACTCTATGTTAATATGATATACCTCATACTAGCATTTGTCAGTATCTTACCTGAAAAAAGGCATAGATTTCTTCACAATGGCAATGGAATCTCATTCCTTTTGTAGATCTTTTGCACCCAAAATTTATGCTTTCCTAACTCCTCAATCAAGACAAATAACCTCCTCCCCCCAAAAAAAAAACCAACCAAACAAAAAAAAACCCAAAACAAACAAACAAAAAAAACACACCCACAAACAACAAAACCCCAACAACCTCTGTTTAAAACTTTAGAAAGCATGAGAGGACTGACATCATAAGTCTAGAGATTATTCTCTTTACTTGAGAGTGCCAGAAAAGAGTAAACAATATGAAAAGCAATGAAGGCTCAAGGAAGGAAACTGGAAGAATGAAAATCTCTATTTCAGTGTGCGAATCAGCAGTGCCATGGGGGCTTTTATAAAGCACCTTCTCAAAGAAATAAAGCATTTGAGTATCACTGAGAAAGAAGAAATCTCCTTCCTCTGTAATAGGTTCTGGACTAACCCCTCATATTTCTGCATTTTACACAAGCATTTAGCAGATCCTTTTCACTATCCAAATCTGATTTTTTCAGTAAGGGCAAAATATTTGGCTAAATGTACTGAAATTGGTTAAAGGGTGCTTTAATTCTTAAACACCCAAGTTTTCTGAACGTCTCTATTAGGCTCAGCATACTCTACCAACTCGGTCTGCAACACATTTATACAAAAGCAAAATCACATTCTTCTGAAGGACTTACCTGTGGCAAACATAACAAGATCTGTCTTTGTGAATTGGACATCCAGTGCCACCTCCAATTCCATACACATACTGATTGCTTTTGGAAGAATTTTCTGCAAAATAAATGCCAGCTCCAAACATGCCACCTATATAGGCGTGTCTCTCATCAAATCCTTTGTGAATGATCGCGTTCACAAATGGGGAGCCTACAAGAAAAGAAGGAAAATACTGAAAAACACAGCATGCAGATTTTTGTATGTGTCACAATTCTAGCATCCACTCCAGCTTTTTTGGGTATAGTTTTTCTACATATACAAGGAAATCAAATCTCCAGAAACTCTGGCCTCAGATTTTACACAGCAAATTTGCTAGATGTATTATACAAATGACTAAGTGTACATTTTAAACATACATTTACAAAGGATAACATCTGAAAGAGCTCTTGCTGCTAGAAGACTCTGTAAGTCTGCTCTCCCTTTGGCAAAGCTTCATCTTAACCAATTTAATGCACTGCTACACAAATCCCACCTTCCACCTAATGCTAAGTAGATTGTATTCAAAAAGGAATAAACATAAACCAGTATTTAATTACTTGCAATGAGCACAAAATCTAAGAAATAATCTGTTCAAAATGGTTAGATTTTTCATCTTGAGGCAACTGGTAGCCACTAATTTTCAGAAAACCTGCCATTTTTTTGGTAAGGATTTTTGTCACAATATATATAAACATGAAAGCACTGTTAAGAGAAAAGCTCTAAGAGAACATGGCATTTCAGAGTTATACTGGGAATTACAGTAAAAATAATCCAAAGCCTTAACTGCAAAGGTAAAGATGACCAAACTGTATATAAAGGAGAACATTCCAGATGAGAATAAGAGAAATGCTCATAAGTATTAGCTGCTTTGTAGCAGGGATAATTTTGTTATTATCTAACTAATTCAAAAGACTCCTTCAAACACTAACGGTCATTCCATTAGAGGTAGCTTCTTCTTCCAGGTGTATGGACCACAATCAAAACAGGATTTAGATATCTACGAGCTTGGGCAAACAACGAATTACTGTGTTAGTGCTGCTTCCAACAGTAAAGTATGGGATCTACATAGCTTTCATTTTGGGGATGTACGGTGCACTTGCTTAATCAGGACAAACGAGGTATTTGCGTACAACCAATTTGCACCGATTTGTTAATGATAAGCTATCTTTTCTGTAATGATGAACAAGAACTTAACAAATTATAAAAGCAAGAAAACAAAAAAATCCCACAATGAATCCCCCGAACAACCCATAGCAGAATAGAGTTTTACCCTTTATCATTTTTGTCACACAGGCAAGAAAATTAACTTAACCAAGGAGGGGAGGCACACTGATTAATCTCCATTAATAGCTGCTAAAATGTTTTCGCTTAGAACTCAGACATCTCCTTCCAAGATGCAAATTTCAGAAGACTTAATGCATTATGTGGCACCACTGACACAAACACTTTGCATATAAAAGTCATGCAAGGCCTTGAACTTATTCCCACTGAGAAAATGTACTTCACTTGAGACTGTAGAAACTCTCCAGTAAAGAGTGTTGATGGTCAACTGAGTTAAAAAAGTGATTTCAGTATCTCACCATGAAACAGCATCCTTTCATTGGCATGGTTATGATTCTCTTCAGAGACTTCTTTCCTTCTGTGAGTGTATCTTTCCCACAGTTTTTTGTTGCATACTTTCTGAATCTGAAACAGTCAAAATGCAAGTTCTGTGATGAAACCAAAAACTGTTTTGCTTTACTTGACCTGTAGTGCAGTACACTTCCACCGTCAGTTAAATAAGAACGCTCATGTTAGAACTGAATGAAACACAAATTCTTTAATTTATCCTGCAGAAGCTGATTGTTATATCGGAACAAGTAAATAATAATCATATGCTTAATTAACAACCAATTTATTTTAAACTGCTGCTAAGCAATACTTTGGTTAAATTCAGCAGATGCAGTCACACTTCTACTTGAGCAGAATCCACTCCAAACAGCTTGATGTCAAAACACTAGTAAAGAGATTACCTAGCAAATGAAGGAGTGTCTTCCACTAAAACTTACAGAACTCTAAATAGAACTTATAGAACCCTATATTTCGCCTCAAGCTACGTCAGAGGAAATTTAGGCTCGAGGTGAAGAGAAAAGTTCTTCACTGAGAGAGTCATTGGATACTGGAATGGGCTGCCCAGGGAGGTGGTGGAGTTGCCGTCACTGGGGCTGTTCAAGGCAAGATTGGATGTGCCACTTGGTGCCACGGTCTAGCCTTGAGCTCTGTGGTAAAGGGTTGGACTTGATGATCTATGAGGTCTCTTCCAACCTTGGTGATACTGTGAACTCTTATGAAAGGAAGTAAATTATGTACTCTCTGCAGAGGTGCATAGATGAGCACAGATCTAATCTGCAGAGTGTTAAGTGTGTAGAAAAAGCATGTCAATTCTACTGGGGAAACTCTAACTGAAACTGTTAAGAAAGCTTCATATGATTTTTAAGCTTCTTTCGTGTTAAATCAAGCCAAAATAGGTATCTTTACTTCCATGCTTCAAGAGTTTTGCTTTCACTTCTTGCTGGTTTTAACCCTGCTATTCCCTCAACAGAAACCTTCTGTTTCCTGTAAAACCTTCTGCCTTTTTCTTCAAGGATTTTCTGTGAGTTTCTTTTATGTTGATTTCTCAAAATTCCTCAGCGACTGTTAACTGCTAACCAATTTTCCCATATCATCTTATTCTCTGAATTTCAAGATTTTTTTCCTGAGCATGTCTCAGCACAGCACATCTTATCACATTCTGCAACAACAAATGTATGTTTATAGACATGTTATTTTCAGCCAAAACTCTAAAGATGTAACCATCAACAAGATGCTACCTTTAAGATGTTGTATCTATTGAAGACTCCACCAGCATGTCCTCCATCTCTATGCTCTCGCACAGTACTCTGCATCTGAAGATTGAGAATTTTAAGGTAGATCATTTTGTTCAGAACACTTTCAAAACACACCCTTCACACAGTCAAATAATCAAAAGAGCTAATTCTGTCTTTAAAAAAAAAATACAAGAAATTTTTAGTCAAGGACTATGTTAAATAATGTTAGGTTTCATGGATGCACATAACCCAAACCATATACTGAATAGTCTGTGGTCTAGTTTTCAAGATTATCACTCATGTATTTACAGTATTGTTTCTTCAAAATGTTGTCCTGTGTGCTTATGACACTTTGGAAGGAAGTGACTTAAATGTCTGTGTCACAGGCAGTCGGTAGTGTAGAATGCCCATGTTACAGCAGAGTTTAAAAATACTACAAGCAGTATTAACCTGAGAAAGTAAGTATGGATGTCATGAGTGCAGATTTTAAGTGGTGCAAAGTTAGAAATCTGAAGTATACTTATGTAAGTTTTTCTTAGGTGTGGAGATGTTTATTGTCCTCTTAAAAAGTCTAGCTGTAATTTTTCATCTGCTTCTTTAGCAGAAATACGACACATGCTGAGAGACTACAAAGAAAGACATACCTCCTCTTCTACTGACTGAAATTCCTTATCTTCAGTGGAAAGATCTATGAGAATAGTTCCACTTCCAGAAGTATTTAAAGTGAGGTATGGGTTAAGTCCTGTGAATACAACAAAACAATTTCAGAAGCCACTTTCAGGCTGATTTGGGATGATAACCAATAAAAGGCTTTTCCTTTTAAAAGGGACCATTTTTTCAAAACTCCATTTATGAGATGACCAAGTTAGCTGCTAAGAAAGGTAGAGATTACCAACTACTTCAATTTCCTTCTGTCAGCCAGACATTTTTGCAGATGCCAAAGTGCAGTCCCTCAAATAATTTTCTTAGTTTCAAATCAAACCTTTTCAGCATCTGTGTTTATAACCTTTACCCACACCTTACTGTACATACACTATTAACGACAAGAAGCAGAGCAGCTGCTATTGGGACACAAATCAACAGCAACCTTTTTCACTGATCTGTGGATACCGATCAGTTCTCTCAGCAAGAATAAACAGATACACTAACCCATCTGTCTGTGCTCAGCTCAGTACACTAAATCTGAAACAAGTATATACCTTGCTGTCCAGAAATGAGTCTTTCAACTCCTTTAATGATTTTATGTCTATGGCCATAAGCGTTAATTCCAATTTCCTTCAGTTCTTTGTGGCCCATTTCAACCAATACATCCAGTGTTATCTATAATGAGAGCAAACATTTTTTTGTACAACAGCATGAACACACTGTAACAGCTGCTACTAACAATGAAAATATCTCATAATAGTTAAGATAAAAAGCAAGTATGAAAAGAACACGAACAGCGGAGACTTTACTGTACTTTCTCATAGTTTACCCAACTGTTGTCCCCAAAAGTCTTCAAATGTCACAAATTGTAATCCTGTAACTCATACTGCTTGCAAGGACCACATTTCTAATTCAGAAATATGATTTTCTACATATAAAGCCAACACAAACAAATTCAGAAATTACTAATCACCACTCACTACTTATTTACCTCACCACCCACTTTGCTGAAAGAAAAAGTCTGCACTCTTACAGTGATATAGACACTATAGCCCCAAGTTTTTTTATAGGTATTTAAAAATATACGTACCAATAATTAAAAAAATCCATTTACACCCTTTCATTCCACTCCTTTTGACACTCACTCTTTTTAAATCTCTCTCATTATGTTATTCTAAGCAATATTTACTCCCTTGCTTTGTAGTTGAGTATCTAGAAGTAAACATAACTACTTACCTGTTCTCTTTCAAATATGTCAATTAGATGCTCAAGGCCAAGGTTCCGCACAAACTGATTTATGCTAAAATCTACACCTGAAACTGGGCAAGAAGAAAAACTGACAATGAGCATTCATAGATGTACTGTAAAACTAAGTGCACACACCTCACATTATTTGTGACAATAAATCCTCTTTATCTTCTGAAGATAAAGAATAAATATTTGTATCGCTAGTCAGTGGCAATTATTACTTACTCTGGTAGATTATTTTAAGTTTTCTAACCCTCTCAAAAGCAGTCTTTGTGCTTCCATGAGATAAACAACTACCTGGTTACCAGAAATACATGTTCAAATATATCTTGAAAACTGAAATGTTATAGATGTAACTTTTTCAAGATACCTAAGAAACTAGCTAAACTCATAGAAATTAGCTGAAGTTTGTATTACAATACTGCTCAGTACGGAACCAAATTTCATTAGACTTCTCTTTTTAAGCACAATTCACCATTTTGGTAAGGGGAAAGTACTAAAACCTTATACTATGTGGCTTTGAGACTTTTGCTCCTCATTAATGACATTGTAAGGGATATGGATGCTGCATATACCACAGTAACTGTGTGCACACATGAGAAACTTCACATTTCTGTTACTCTTTTCATGATATAGTAGAAAATGCTACTCTTTCCTAACTGAGGAAGCCTCACCTTCTTTTTTCTCCAGAACAGTAGCTCCCTCTGCACTGTTTGTACCAACAACAGAAGGAAGTTCAGAAAAACTACCAGACAAGTTGTCAAGACTACTTGCAGCAGACAGACTGGATGGACTGGATGGAACAGAAGATAGGGAATCAGTTGTAGATCCTGTAGTCTGAGACATGCTTATAACCTGAGGTTTGTAGCAAGTCGGTAAGGCAGAAGGAGGCATTGCTGCTGTCAATAACGCGCTGACATCATCTGCCTAAAGAGTAGAAAACAACTTAAGACAGAGGAAGACTTACACATTTTTTCCTAGGATGCATTATCATTATTTTAGACTTCTTAAAGATACCCCCAAATAAATAAAAAGCACACTGGAAAACTCTGCCTTTTACAATGCAGCTTACAAATACCCTTTCTTGCCAGCAACATACATAACTGTAAAATGTTTCTAAGTAAAAACTGCAGTAAGATTAAAAGGAAAAATCTCAGTATTTCTAAAAACTTCAGGGACAGTTGTACAGAATTAATTTTCTAGAAAAAAAAATGAGAACTTCCATTGGCAACCAGAAAGTTACAATTCAAAACTATGCTCATAGTACTATAATACTTAGAACAAAACCCCACCCACAACCTTGGCGGCTAGTCAGTTTACTACATTTATGTTGCTACAAAGTTTGTTTACATTTTATAGCCACACTCTTTGTATTAATCAAACTCTAAGCATCAAATTAAAAGCATCAAAGTATCACTATTAATTCCTTTTGTTGTTTTGATTGTTGATGCTTTTTTTTCCACTCAGCCTTGAAATAACAAGTCTTGGACAAGGATATATGTAAAGAAAGTTTATATAAAGGCTCTACTGACTTTCATTACCAGCCATATATAAACATGAGAGGAACCAGAGTATTTTAAAATTTATAGAAGCTGCTTTTATCTTTAAAGACAGTTTTAAGACAAGTTGTCACCAATAGCAAGTAGGTACAGATTTCCCAAGAGCTCCATCACTTACAGTAACCAGGTCCAATGGTGTTTGTCCTTCTTGGTTTTTCAGAGTAGGATCAGCCCCATGTGCCAGTAACAAGGCACAAAGCTGTGTCCTTCCTTTCTGGGCTGCTTCGTGCAGAGGTGTGAAAGCCCATTTATCCGTAGCATTCACACACGCATTATACTTTATAAGTAAAGCTGCTACATCGACATGCTAGAAGTAAAAACACACTTTAAGTTCCAAGATATTGCAGCATATTAAACCATCACTGATACAGCCCTTTAACCTTCACTCTTATTTCCTTAGAATGCATTTACTTCCTAATTACAGTTAAAAAAAAAAAAAAGAACAAAGTGTTTTCTTCTTTACCACCATTAACATGATAGTAAAAAGTTAAGAATCCTTCTTTTAAGAGAAAAGCATAGAATGCAACAGAACCCCAAATCCAGGAGAGTCTGAAGGAAAAATTCCTGAATTTGAATTTTTAGTTTGGAAACTAATCCAACTATTCTGATTAAAGACTTTATTCAAGCTCAAAGATTCACAAAATCCACAAAAACAACTAGTGTCTTGACACCAGCCAAGGACATGAAAATGAGATCTTACTGATAAAATTTGACTGGCACAGACAAGAAAATACATTTTATGGCCTTTCAGGCTGACGGTGTTCTAAGTGTTCATGTTCAGAAAACTCAATTCTTGTAGTCCCCAACCATTATTTTACAAAATCGAGAGCCTGCGCCTTTAAAATGAGCTGACCATGATCAAATTTCTTTTTTGTGTTTTACAAATAAGATTACACTACAACTTCATGGCAAATGCTTACAGAGAATATTGGCTCACAATGTTGTCAATGAAATGTAACTCACTAACATGAAACGAAGGCTCAGAAGTTTGAGATATTTACCCCGTATGATGCTGCATTATGCAGAGGAATCAAACCTCCTTTATCCTGTGCATTCACATCTGCTCCGTGCTGTAACAGGTATTCTGCAACCTCCAAATTGTTGTAACCAGCTAAAGGTTATGAAAAGACAAAATCAGAAAATATTTTAAAAACATCCTCAACAGGCTCTGGAGAAGTAGCAATTCACTTAAATTGATTGAAAGTTATGCTGTCTCCACTGGAATTGCCACCTTATTAATGAGGATTGCTTCACCCTATTTAAGAGTACTTGGTTTAAAAACCATCTGTGCCAGCAAACAGAGCATAGGAAATTATAGTCATCGTAGCTGAATGGTTTAGAAGAGGAAAATGCATTAATATGCATAAAATACTAACTTTAAAAAAGAAAAAATAGAATCCACTAGCTTGAGGCTATACTTTAAACTTGCTTTGACATAGAAAGTTCAGCTACAGTAACTAGTAAACTGACAAAATTAAAACACTGACCAGCTAAGTGTAGTGGTGTTGAATGCCGCCCTTGAGTGTCTCGACAGTTGACATTGTCAGGTGAACACAGCTTTTTCACTCGGGCCAAACAACCTTTCTTTGCAGCATCTAGTAGAGCTGCATCTCCTCTGAGCAGGTCTTGAATATCAGTATCACCATCTTTAACAAGGTCTAGTGGAGTGTTTCCATCTCTGTTTTTCTTTGTAGGGTCAGCTCCATGCTGTGCACATCAAAAAGAAATGGCAAATATGTAAGTAGAATAAACATGTTGGATCTTGGGCACCTTACACTTTATTGAGCAAATTATTCTGATACACATTCAAATGCTTCACTGACAGCCTTCCAGTTACTCTGTGGGAAAAGACACTACTTTCTACTACCACTACTATTACTAATAGTATACCTTTTGCTGAAAACTTGGGTTTAACTACAGTCATTCAGAAACTGCAAAAATGAAGTCGTCAAAGAAGTCAAATCATATTTCGGACTGATCAAGAAAGTAAAGAAAGGAACCTTTCTTGATCATATATAATACCTGTAAGAGAAGTTTGCAGATCTCATATTTTCCTTTTGCTGCAGCTTCATGCAAGGGAGTGAATTTCCACAAGTCAGCTACATTGACAACTGCACCATGTTTAACCAGAAGTTCTGCAACTTCATAGTGACCATACGAGCAAGCATTATGTAAAGGGACAAGTCCTCTGGAAACAATTGAAAAAAGAATAAATTCTTTGAAAGTTGGGTTTTTTTTTCACAAGGTGATATAAACTTAAAACACAATGCACCTTCCACAATCACATCACAACAAATACACTTTTATATTTTCCACAATAGTCTAATATTGTAGGAATATCTACTGCTCACGCAGTAAAAATACAATCAGCAGTGGCACTGAAAAGAAGTAAAACCACAAGATAAGAAGTTCTTGAAACTCCAGTTTCAAGTACAGCAAAATGCTTTTGTTGATATCCTGAGCATTAACTCTATCAGTACTTAAAAAAACAAACCCAAAAGCAAACAAAAAAAACTAATTACTGCTTGAAAAAGGGATGCTTATCAGCTAGCAATATTCAAGAGCCGACAGATATCACCAATTGCCAAGAATATACACATTTTGAGTATTTACCCCTTATCTTTTGCATGCACATCAGCTCCATGCTGAAGAAGATACTCAACAACAGATACCCTGTTATATCCAGCTGCAAAATGAAGCGGTGTAGACTGACGTCCTTCAATATCTCTGCAGTTCACACTTTGAACTGTGCACAGTTTCTGTGAAATTCCCAAAACAACACATACATCACTATTAATAATGCTGCCACACCCTCTAATTTAGTCAGTGAATGTTCTACAGATCTAATTTTGGAAAATTTTTTCATTTAAAAAAAAAATAATCTTAATTTATTTTCACATAAACTCTTTACTTTCCATACATTGCGTCCCAGGCAAAAGAAAACTAACCAGTCCTTCTTCCCAAATTCACACCCAGGACTTCCTATTTACACTTCTTAAAATAAGACAAACTTCTAGAAGTGTCATTTGCAACATTTGTGCAATGTGACGGTTTTCGGACAGGGATCACGACTTCAAAGCAGTCAGTGCAGGGCTGTTTGATTGCTTGTTCTGAGAAACTGTAGTTTGGGATATATTTAGGATGCAGTTATGCTTACTTTTACAGTATCCACATCTCCAGCCTTTGCAGCTTCCAGCAACTGTCGATCTGCATCAGAATTACCTAATGGAATACCTTCTGAAAAAACAAATGAAGATGTATGACATGTTAGTTGAAGAAATTTCTTAAGGCAGAAAATAATTTGAGTACTTTAATGATTCCCCTAAAAAAAGGTTAACCAATTGTGGATAAGTTTTGCCTTTTCTTACCATCTACAACTGCAGCTACCAGCTCAAACAGTGTTTGCAATGCTGCCTTAGCAACTTGCTTCCTATCCATTCTGAAGTACTGTACAACTAAACATTATTAGTTTCAGAATTAGACTGGATCAAGAAGCTTACCTATGTGTATGTCTAAACCTTACTCTTGAAAATCCATGAACCTTGTTGTCTCTGCTTACAGATGCCAAGTAGCCATTTTTTGCTTCTAAAACTCATTTTCTATTTACAAAATTCCTCCCCTCCCTATGTCAAGATTTTCCCAAAGTGGCTGTACAGTGAAACATTCTGAGCATCTATGATAGTCTGTGTAGCTGAATAGAGGGTGCATGACAGTGTTAACTAGAGCAGGCAGGCACTGCACAAGCCAGTACTGTCTTTAGTATAAAGTATTTCTTTTTTTGACAGCTCTTGAAATGGCAAGTGAAATGAAGCACCACATTACTTCAGATGTGGACCTTGAATAAATCACTTGTACCTTGTAGTAGCTGTTGCACGTTTTCAGTTCCCATCTGTAAGGCTGTAAAGCCCTGCAGAGACACAATGGAAGGATCACATCCAGAACTCAACAGCAACCTGCATGTTTGAAGATGACCACAATGTGCTGCTCTATGAAGAGAGGTCTGACCAAGATTATCTAATGCATTAACCTAAAAATAACACAGACAGGAAATACCACCATCAAAACTTAACATTAAAGCTGTTTTCTGTGCTAACTGAAAGAGCTTCACAAGTTCACAAGATTAAAAAGACCACACTGGCTTATTGTGTTTTTTTTTTTCTTGTTTGTTTTGTGTTTTCAGATTGAGGACTTCCTATGCATTTCAGTCAAGGTGTATTTAACAATTTAAAATTCTGCACCTAAAGGTTACTTAATTCTCCACTGTTCCTCTGGTTTTGATCACTGCTTTGGAAATCTCACAGCAGTCAGACTCCAGACAAATTTCTGTGTTTAGGAGGATTCAAGCATTACAGAGAATATCCTCCTCCCACTTTTTGCAGAGATTTGAACTAAATGCTGCTGATTTAACATTTTGCCTTCAATGAAATTGTTACCACACACAACATCACATAATGGCTATCTGTTATGCAGTTCAGTCTAGCCTCTTGTTTCGATATATCCCATAGTGTTTCATTATTAGTGCTGGACAACAAACAATCAAATAAAACACTCTACACACTTTTAGATAACAGTGAGAACTACATGATGTTCCTTCCGCATATATAGGATTGATGGCCTTTGTCTTAAAGTATTTAAATCTAAAGACTTCCAAAATTAATTATTTTAGAAAAGTCTGCCTACTCAGGTGACCATTCTCATGATATGAAAAGCTCTGTGGTAGGAAAATCCTGACAAAAAAAAGTACAATCATTAACCCATACCTTAGCTTCATGTTTCACGACTACTTCGACAACATCATTATGAGCCTTTTCTGATGCCACATGCAGAGGAGTCAAGAAGCTTAAAAAAAAAAATTAAAATTAAGAATATATTTTGCAAAAGTACTCTAAAAGACAGAAATATTCTTTGTAACCACTCACTCTTTTGTTTTTTCATTGATGTTGGCTCCTTTCCTCAGCAACAATTCACATACTTGTTTTCTCTTAGGATAGGGAGACGCAGCAGCACAGTGCTAAGAACATTTAAAATTGTAGCATTAGCTAGCTGACAATATACAGGTTTTACAGCTTGCCAATCAGATGGCAGCTATTAGCTAGTTGCATGCAAGGTCAACAGAAAAAAAACCCACACCCAACAAAAAAAAACAACAACAAAACAAAACCATGTAGAGGCTTATTAATTCATGGACTTTTGGATTTACTCTGGTATTTCCAGAGCTCCTACTTCAATAATTGCTGGAAACCTTCATGCTTTACGAAACAAACCTAAGATACACAGCTTGCTATTACCTTGCTGCTACTTAAATCTATTCTACAGAGAAATGGTAATTCAGACAACCTGAATTAATTAAGCAATTTAGATTAGTCTTAACATTAAACCCTGAGAGCAAAATATTAATCAACGTTATTTAACTAGACACTGCATGTTCTAAGTTGGTCTGAATTCACTAGAAGTTTTAATTCTAAACTGTTACTTTGCATGCCTATGTCAGCTACAATATAGGCAAAATAATTAGTAAATTCTAAGATATTACCAATGCAGTCTCATGTGTTTGAGGATGCTTGAAGTTTACTGTCTCCAAAGAAAGGTGTTTCTTTATACGAGCTACATCTGATTCTCTTGCAGCCTGTAGCAGCGAGTGACCTTTGAATTCATCTTTAGAAAGAATTAAATACATACCAGGTTACACTCCTTAACACCACAAAGACTGTTTCACTTAAGTAATTTTTTTTCAGCAGACCACAGTGCAGACATTTCCATCTTGGACTTAAGCTTCTACATTGCTTGACAGAACTTGTTAGCTAAATCAGAAACACTACAGGTATGCATTTTGTTTCTAAACCAAAACCAGAGACATCGAAACTGGCTGAGTAAGATCTATTTCATTCAGCATTGTCCCGAGTTCCACTTTCTGCATATGTACCAATTCAAGTGTATATAAACCTCTACTTCTGACCTGCCTTTGCTAAGCTATTCCTAGATAACATGAAGTCCAACAATATTTAATGATAATTTTGTACACATCCCAGAAAGTTATGGCTTGGTTGCTTAAGGACAGAATTTAAGGCAATTTGTTTTCCCAACTTCTGAAGTCTGCAGGACAAAAATCAACGACTTGCATCAGTTTTATTGTACTTTCATTGAGTGTAGCATACTCATATTTAGTATTCTGAACAAAAGGCAGTGCAATGAAAACAACTATTTCAAAAGTCTTGATACCATGACAGGAGCACATATACAAAATAAAGTATACTGGCAAGGTTGTGAGGGAAGGCATATATCCAGGGAAGAAAAGGTATGAAAACCATCACAACCATAAGACTATAAAACTGACAATAAAATTGTGTTAAATGTCTGCGTTCCAAAAATCTATCAATCCTAAATGGTAAACTGTGAAATGCACTGTCCAACATGGCACAATTGCTTGCAAAGTAAAAGCATTTCCAAAATCTCATTTCTGGCAGGTCACTGTCTAGCAAACCTAAGTACATACTGCAATCTATAACTGTAGAGCTGAACTCCCTTTATACTCACATGCTAACCGTTCTTTTAATTGTGGTGTTGGAGCCAAATCAATGGTGCTTTTGTTGTGACAGTTCAACAGTGTTGGGTCAGCACCATAACTTAACAAAAGCGAACACACTTCCACTCTGTTCTTAGAAGCTGCTTCATGCAGAGGGGTGAATTGCCACAGATCCATTGCATTCACACATGCTCCATGCTTGAAAGGGAAAGCAGTAACAAAAGATGCAGTATCAAAACCAGATCATTAGAAAAAGATTTGTCATTAGTTCAGTATAGTAGACTTATATACAAAAATCAATGCTTCTATGCAAACTGTATCCAAGACAATCTCCAGTCTTCCATTTTCAACATAGCACGAAATTTCAGCATATTGCAGTTTTTAAACTTCTAGTGCCTTACAGGCACACTAAAACAAGCCATAAGCAGGTTCTTATCTTCAGGCTTTCTTCAGCATCTCTAAAAGGACAGCAGCTCTGCTATAGGTCAACTTAGAAAAACAGCCTAATTCATACACTCCAAATCATCTTTGAATAAGCTCCCATTTCTTGTCTGCAACAGCGAAGTCTAGGGAGAACAGCTGCAACTGTCTCTGACAGCTCATTTACATTAGGAAAACTGACACGTTGGGGTTTTTTTTGGGTAAAGGCTACAATTCAGGGCTAGAACTGATGTTGCAAAGTTCATTCTCTCACGAGACTGATTATGCTTTAATTATATAACATTTACAATATTTACCAGTTTCCTTTTCAAAAACATCAATTCTCTGTTTTCTGAATTATTTTTGTACTGTCCAAGCTCACAATATTACTCAGTTTTTTGGGAGATTTTTTTGGTGATATTTTTGAGAGTGGGAAGGTCGAGGTAATAAATACTTGGTGGTACAAAAACATTCAACTCCAGAGCAGATAATAATAAGCACACTTATAAAGACAAAGCCTCCTTGCAAGCAGAAGATTCTGTAGCTCCACTAATTAACATGTAGAGCCAAATAAATCTATTATATTTTATGTTTTATAAAGCTAAGTACAACATAAATAAATGCAGTTTGCATTAGTATATTATAAACTGTTCTTATTAAACAACATGCATTTTAATCTCTTCAAATACCAACCTTTACTAGAAGCTCTGTTACTTCATAATGACCATAGGAGCAGGCATTGTGAAGTGGCACCAAATCTCTATGTAGGAGAGAAAGGTGAAGGATGATTATCTTAGTTCACATATTTCAATACAAAATGCATCTATAACACTGCAAGTTGTACTACACTGCACCCTGAAGATTTACAAAAAAATATCACCTGTTCAAATGACATTAAGGAGAACTAAGTTGGAGAAGAATGAAGAAGAACACAGAAAAACACATCAGCATTTTTCAGAACAGTAGGAATGTAAAATAACCACAAGATGAGAAATTAATCGCACCATCTTACAGCAAATGAAATGGTTCCACTTAGACTCAGAACCCCATGCAGAAAGAACTCTGCAGGCAGTTTTTAGAGGCAACAGTAATTTTTTTTCCTTTCTCACAAGAAAAATGCTGTAAGGTTATCACCTCTCTTTAAAACTAAAAAACATATATTGGGTAACTGTATTCTGAAGTAACAGAGAGCAACAGAGGTTTTAAAGCCAGCCTTGTACTCTCTCAAACACAATCTTAGGAGTGAGGAACTGATCAAAGCGAATTCTTTCACTGTGGGGTAGTAAAGGAGAAACAACAAAAATTAATTCCAATCCCGAGGAAACAGTTAAACGCGTCGCATCAGGTAGCTACTTACAGAGCTATAAAGTGATCCTATGGAAAAGGAGGGATAATATTTTATAATCTTTGATGCACTAAACACATTTTAAAAACCAGTTTTTCATTTTATGTAACGTGTAAACTTCGCATGTCTGTATTTCACTACATTTCCTTATATAACAAGCAAATGCTTGAAAACGGAGTCTAAAATCTCTAGGAAACAAGCTGTCAATTTTTATCACATTCTTTGCAAAAAGAAGTGCAGAAGCTTAAATATAGAAAGAAAATCAAGACAGATACAATCACTGAATTATTTGCTGACTTCACAGCGATGTATGAGTGAATTTTATTAAAGAACACAATAATTTAGCTCTTGATACCAACAGGCATCAATTTCCATGGTCAACTCAATTTGAAATCTACTGATTCATGTTTTAAGTCTGTACACCTTGCATTATTTTTTTTTGGTAAAGGAAAGGTTAAAGATAGCAGATCAGTCTCAAGTTACAAATTCCTCATAGATAAAACAGTATTACTGCTCTTTACTTCATCTCAACTTTTAACAAAATCTGTTCACTCTGTACAAAAAAAACCCAAGAACCTACCCTTTATCCTTAGCATGTACGTCAGCTCCATGTTGCAGTAAGAGCTGCACTATTTTTACACGGTTATATCCAGCTGCTAAATGTAAAGGAGTAGACTGAAATGACAGAATGTAGAAGTTATCAGTAACACAAAATCAAGATGGATTATTTTTTTCCCCAAACTTGGCACTAATTACTGAAGCCCTTAAAATACTTGCAATATTAAAAAAAAAACCAGAGTACTTGAATCAGGCATTTGATAATTATGTTGTTTACTGACTATTCCACAGCCATCAATCATGAACACAAATGCTAAATGTACTAAATCACTCATATATTCTGACAACAAGAGTCCTCTTAAAGTTCTTTTGAGTCCTGCAGTCCATTTTTGTCTTTAGCCTACCATAACAATAAACACTTTATTAGGACAAACTATGCCTCTTGTGAAAGATGATTAGAAGCAATGAGGGGCCATCAATAGATTAAACTAGGGAAGAGAAATGCTACCCTCTTCACTTGCCTAACTTATCAACTGAAATGGGTTTGTACGGTTCCCATGGCGAGTGAAAAAAAAGGAGATGCGCGTGTGTTTTGGAGATCCACTTATCTCACCACAAGGCCTTGAACAGTTAAAACAATACTTCAAATTGATACCAAATAATCTGAACATTTGATAGGCTAGGGGATAAACCCAGGAGATTACTAGGATTTTCTAGACTGCAGATTTTGAACATTTTCACATATTTTTTTACCAGGACTTATAGTGACGATCAGATTGTTTCCAAAACAGCAACAGCAATTTTCCTAGACTGCATGGCAAATGAGAAGCCTAAGTGTATCTCTGTGATAGTGACAAGAGTCTATGACAAGACTGGCCAACCAGAAGTTCCAATTAAAAATGTGCTTGTTATTGCTCCTAGATAGTAATACCCACATAGTTCTTTTAAGGCTAAAAATGAAACAAAAAAATCAGCTGGCTCCTATCAGTCTTATTTCCCCGTACATGTTATGTAAAATAGATTCTGTTTAACAGTCTCAAAATCCAGTCAAACACTGAGGAACACATAAGAGGAAACTAATTTAAAATCACATTTTAAACTGAAATACCTTTCTGCCATCACTTGCATGACAGTTAACATTTAATGGTGTAAGTAGAGACATCATTTTTTCTTCATTTCCACTCCTGTAAAAAAAAAAAAAAAAGAGATTGAAGAGGCTGAAATATTTTATTCCAGTTTTCAGTGGCTGATTATGCTCTTACATTTTCCTTGCTATAATGTTCATATTTGTTCAGAAGTAATACATTCACTCCTCTACTGTCATCAATAAAATAAAATTAAATTAAAAAGTAACTATTTTTGTAGCTTTATTTATAGATAACAGCCGAAGCTGAGCATCTACATCAGAGTGCCAGCTCTAAAGGCTATATACATGTATATATTCATTACATACGATGCTGAAAATAACACTGAACTCCAGGTCTTCCAAACATGCATACCTGGCACTTTCTAAGAGTTCATCTTTCTTATATTCACCTGTAAGACAAAAGGAGGTTTCGTTAGTTGTTAAATAAAGATCTACACACGTGAAGTTCACTACTCTCTTTTACAAAGGTTTTGAGGACATAAACTGCTAAAAATGTGACAATCCATTACTGAACTAACAAAATAAACTATTTAATCAGAAGACATCTTACAATTGAGATGATGAAGGCCATATGGGTATTTCTATTTAGAATTATAAAACAGAGAGAAGTTAAACTGATATCAGAAAGACAAAACCTGAAATACTGTATCACATTAGATTATGTTGTGACTGGTAGCAGTCAAATTAAAGATTATCACGTACCAGTCAGTACTGCTTTTGCAGATGGGTCCGCTAAGTCCAAAGCTGTTCTTCCATCTGTGTTCCGAATGGTTGGTTCAGCACCATGCTGCAGCAGTACTACAAAACATCAAAGTTTTCCATGAGAAAATTCTCTAAGATAGGGTTTATGAGACCTATCATTACTATAAGCCTCAAGCAACAAAACATCCAGTTACTGGTACTAATTTCCCATCTCAAATTTTTAGTGTCAGAATTCCTCAATGTCATCTGTTTAACTAGTGAAACATGCCTGGACATATTTCGCAAGAAAAAAGCAGAGCTGAAATGGAACACCACAAAAAACAGCAGCTACTTCCCATCAGGTCCAGAGCAAGCTGCCTCAAATCCCTAAATGACTACACCCTACTGTATATAGCAGTAGTAGGCCATGCATCTTGCACTCATACTGGGGGCACACAATGTTTTACATGACTCTACAGATGTGCTCTTTATTAATGATAATTTTACATAACATACATAACAATTTTTTTCCACCACATATCAAACCACCTACCTTTTCCTAGCTCTTAAGAACAGCGTAGGCAAAACAAGTCAACATAACAAAAATTTAGCTCCTATGCTTAACTAACATGGCTGCAAATAGAGACAGACTAAATTAATTAAACCCAGTTCTGTTCTTTCCACTGCACTGTGAGTAGCAGTAAAAGGCAGTGTAAGAGTTTAGGATGAAAAAGAAGAGCTCTGTCATGTCACACCAAAGCTTCTTCTCCATGATGCCAATGTAAGCTTTCATACTCAGGCAATTATAAAAAAATGCAATTCTGAAATCTCACTTCTTAGAAAACTGGCATATGAGTCTATGAAGGATTTTTAGTTTTAATCCTTATACTTCATAGAGTCAAATCAGTCTTAAAAAAGACTCCATTTTTCACAGTGGAAAGAAATGACCAGTCACAGGAAAAGCAGGAGGAAATTACCAATGCAGACATCTGTCTTGCCCTTAATGGCAGCTTCATGAAGGGGAGTGTAATTCCAATTATCCCGAGCATTAGGATCTGCACCATGCCGCAAGAGAAGGTTGACAACTTCAGCGTGACCAAAAGAGCAAGCGTTGTGAAGAGGAATAAGGCCTCCATCATCTCGTGCGTGGACATTGGCACCACTTTGAAGTAAATATTCAACTACATCCTTTCGACCAAAACCTGGAAGAGATGAAAGGAGAAAATGGGTAAGGCTGGGATTAAGAGAATTCTGTGTCCAACATACACAGATTAAAACAACAAACTTAAATAACAGTAACCACTCTATATAAAAGTCACATCTAAGGAGATTTACAGGCAAATGGTATGTTTTAAACCTCTAAACATTACATTAAATCAATAGAAAAATAATATTCAAGAATACTGAAAGAATTAATATTTTGCTAGGTGTCCCATGAGTCAACAGCTTCCTGAAAACAAAAAAGAACCAAACACTGACAACAAAACCCTCTTCTTCAGTTATTTTATAGGGGTATTAAACTGCACAATATTTTCTACAACACTCTGCCAACCGCAGTCAGTTTGTGGATGCACCAATAGATGAGCCCTGGGAACAGTTATGATGAGACTGGCTACCAGCCAATGCATGCATAACTCAGATTCTAGGATTTTAAAAAGATACTCCTAGAACATGAGATGTATTTTACAGAAAAATGTTGCCCATTTTTTTAAAAAAAGCAAGTAATCAGCATCACCATCAGGTTAAAACTAGATGCATGCTACTGGCTTTCTAAAGAATAATTAACGTGAGCAGTTTCCATCTTTGAATGATCATGTAAGAACACACATAGGGACATAGGAAATTGACCCAAGATCATCCTTTTCTGAAGAAATTTATTATGAGAGTATGCACAACCATAACTGAAAGATATTCATGTCTATTTTCAGTGATGCCTCAAAATTATTTGGTCAGGACTGAAGCGCAAAAATGCACTCACATATTCTTAGGCCCTTCTATTTTTACAAACCTGTCATTCAAGTCAGTAGATAGTAAAAAATGCCCGCTTGTTTAGAAAAACATGATGAATAAGGTAATTGCTCTTATATGTCAATTCCGTATCTACTGTTGCTTAATGTCAGCTGTGCCTTGCACATTTACATAACAGCAAATAGACCAGGACATGGAAAATGTATCTATGTTTTCACTAGTATCTGCACAAGAGGCCAGAAAGACTTAAGACTTTAGCTTGTTGCATTATGCCCATCTGGTTATGTTACAAAGGCCACTGCATAGAGAAATCCCTCAAATGTTTCCTGAAGGTTTCTTTAGGAGAGAGTTATCAGAGCAGTGAAAAGCCATATTTTGGAATCTATCACACTTGTGCCAATTACCTTCTGGGAAACAACTTCTGTGTGCAGGAGTTGGCCCTCCTTGCTTTAAATATCTGAGTTACAAATCATTCTCCTGAAGAGATCAAATACTAGTTAGGGATGAAGTCTTGAGCTTTTTCCTCAGAATGAATCATCACACAGGTGTCAAAACTAGTGACACTCAAGACTGTAGCAAAGTAAATTTTGTTACAAATCCAGGGAACATCAGTAGGCAGGTTTAAGTCCCTGCAACTGTAACTTAGAAATTATGCTTATTTGTGATAACTACACAACATTTGAATGACAAAGTCACAAAAGCATAAAAGTGTCAGCATTTTAGTTGCAAATGACCTCCTCAGATTGAACTGCACCTGAACTTTTCCATAGTACATTCGTTACTTTTAGTAAAACCTTTTCCCACATAGCCACAGCTGAAATCCTCAAAATCCAAACACTGCTGTTATTACACAATTGCTGGATCCTATTTGCTGTATATGAGCTGCCCATGCCAAAGATAGAGAGATCAGGAAAGGTATTCAGAAAAGCCATTGTTAAATTCTATCTTTCCTCCTCTTCTCTCAAAGTCTGGTACATTCCCTATTGATTTCTGATTATTACTTGAACAATTTTATGTGAAACTTTTTAATCCCAGAATGAACATGAGGTCTTTCAAGTTAACAGTCACAGGACTATACTGGTGCTGTGCTTCAACTCTTCAAAATACACTAAAACAAATCTTAGCTTGCCAGTACCTTGACTTCAATAAAACGCCATACTGTAGAAAACTCACTTTTGAGTCTTGATATTAGAGTTACCCATCTTATAACTAAAACAGAATGCACCCTGCCTGTCCGAAGAGATTGGGACTTGAGATGAAAGCTAGATCGGGTGTATGGCCCATGCAAAAACAATTCATCTGCACAGGCACAGTAAGCTATATTCACTGAACATGCATGAATGTTTCTGCTGCCAAAAAAAGATCAGTACCTATATAGCATATATTCATGCACTTGTTTTGTCCACACAGAAAGTGATATGTATTCTTATATTTAATAATAAAATATTATAATTTTCTTCAGCGTGTCCTGCTTACACCTTCAAAACTTCCAAAAAATCTGTTTATAGTTTGAATGTGTATTCAAAATTTGCTAAGTTGTTCAAGAACATACTCAGATGTCAGAAGTCCTGTGAACACATCAAGGTTGGTACTTGATGACAAAATGCTTTGTACTTCCTAAGCTACTTTTCCAGAACTGTTTTGGTAGCACTAGGAAAAGCCTCTAACAAATTCACCATCCAGAATTTACAGGTCTGGTAGCTAAACATCACTTATTCTTGTACAGAAAGCATTCCTATCCCTCAGAGCTTTGATGTATGGCCACATTTTTGAACATAAAATGCCAGCTTTAGCAGAAATCAGTACCATAACTGACTGTCAGCTGCAGCAAACCTCATTACAGGCACAGAGAATTCACCTGGTTACCCTCCATTTGGTAACACAGATATAACGAATTCATAAGCAACATAGCTTGCAACAAAGCCTGCATCCATTCAGAAAATACTCTAAGTATAGCAATGCCTCTAAACTATTTGCCTCTATTTTAATGCTAAGATGAGGTATTTCATGTCATGACAGTTTCTGCAATTTCTCTTCAGCACTGAGGGCACAGCATGGATTCCTTGCTTCCTCCTGGAAGCATCTGTAGAAGAGGTCACTATATATGGAAAGAGAAGTATTTTCTCATTATTTTCTAAAGGATATTAAAGAGGAGGTGGTCAAACTGTACAATGGTCTCTCTCTCCCCTCTCATTTTCACTGAGAGCAGAAAGAGGATCACTACCTACTGTAATGGCTCCTCTTTGCCATTAGTCCATGAAAACAATTTCAACATTTAACAAAAAAAAACCCAACACTGTAATTTTTAAGGAGTGGGTTGGTTTCTTTTTGGCTCTTGAGCTTTTTTCAAAAGACCAACAAAATGGTAACACAGATGGTTATCTTGCAACTATGCAAGTTAACAGTTTCATCACCATGAACATTTTATTTCTTACTGCAAAGTAAACCAGCTACTCTGGGCCTCCAGCTGACATTCTTCTACCACCTGTAACAGTTGAGCAGCTGTTCTCCAAGAAGTAACCAACTTCTAGGTGACTAATCCAAGTAGAAATATATATATAAAAAAGTACAGTCACCTAAATTTTGATGTGTCAAAAACCTAGAAAACAACTGAGCTTCGATTTATCCTCCCCTGCTCCAGGCATTAATTTTTTCAATGAATCTTAGTCTGCAGGAAGCATATTCTGGTGCACGGCAAGCCCCTAAAACCTTATGATACTTTCAAGTTTTACATACGCCACGATGAAAACAACTGCAGTTTACAGTGAGAGATGTCTGAGCCTACTGTTTTGCAAAGGGCAGTGGGCTCTTAAGTTTCAGTAAAACTCACCTACCACACACACGACTGGGTACTACAAAATCCAAAGAGAAATCTCCACCAAGATTCCAATTTGTATTACTTCTAACAATAACACATGCCCAGGGAGAGCTTGCTGTATTTCTTAAAATATATTTTAATATATTTTAAAATCCACCTTTACAAAATAATACACGGGAAAAAAGGGGAATTTGCTTTATTTCTTAAATTGCGACAAAAGATCTGGGAAAAGACTTAAAAAATGGAATCCAAGTTCACATTCCAGACTGTCTCTAAGAAAAGGACAATATTAAACCTATCTTCATATTTTAGCTCCACCTATTCCATAGAAGAAAGTCTGGAAATTGAATGAAACCAGTCAGCGAAGTTTTGTAATGTACTCTCCAAGAACACCTAGCCACCCAGGCTAAACAAAGCAGAATACAACAGACTTTTGCTTTTACTTCCTGGAATGTAATTCCTTTCAAGGCAAAAACCAAAAGAAACTAGTATTACTCAACTGTGAGTAACAGAGAAAAAACAAAACAAAACTCAATGAAACCAGGAACCCCTAAATCCAGGAGTTACTTATGTCCACATTTCACACTAGGTCGATTGCAGGTAGGCTGACAATCAGAGTCCTACCTGAAGCAGTGCTAGAGTATTAAATCAAGAAATGGCACGAGTATTTCATGTCACATTTTAACTAGAAACTTTTGGCATTTCTCTTTATCAAATCTGAAGTAGACACAAGCATGGTAATGGCTTCTTCCATTTACACAGCAATCAGTTTAACATTAGAAGTCTAACATGAACTTAGGTGAATCCATTTTTTTAAGAGAAAAAGCTTTCTGTAGATCAGTTCTGATTCTTGAAGTCAAGACAGACTACTGTCCAGGATCAACTAGGTCACTACACCGCACAAAAAAATTAAATAAACAGAAAACCTCTCACTTCTCCAAAATGCTGTAAAATAAACTAATTTGTTTAGAAGTTCAGAGTTAGTGAATAGGCAGGACTGCTGAATATAAAAAGATCCTTGTAAAATTGTTTTCTAACAGGATATTTAAAGTTGTCTCCTGGGGTCTCTTGTTGATCAAGTTTCTTAAATATGTGAAATGCAGCTGTCCTGAAAAGGCTTTCAAGAACTTAGACCTGTTAAGTCTACTGAATAGGGAAAAAAGGACACCTTCAGCAAAAGCCATTTCCAAAACAATTGAGCCAAGAAACAAACATGCTTATTTTAAATCCATAGTTTAGCTAAAAGAAGCTGATGTCTTCTGCAGCCTGACAGCCTTGGGGTCTTACACCCAAAGCCGTAATCAAATCAAAACAAACAACACGAAAACAACAGTCACAATCAGGTCTTTGTCTGAGAAGGTGGGATACAATCTTCCGGCCTGCTGCCAGCGAAAGCAGTTGTTCTGTGATGTCATCTGTTTGCATATTTAAATCCCGAATTAACAAAGTCTATTTGTTAAAGATAAGAACGCAGAAAGTTCAGAACTGTGTTGTCTAACAGACATTTTTCATGACCAAAATTCTAGAAATGAGCAGGCCTGCTGAAATCAATGGAAGCAATACCTGGGGCACATATCACCTGTCAAAGCTCACATGGAATAGCCTCAAACCCTGTTCAGATGTCCTCAATACCAGCTGAGGCTTATTTTTACAGACAAACAAACAAAAGACAGAAACAAGCCGCCACCTATGTACCATTCAGCAACCACCACCGCGTGGGTAGCACCGAATCACGGCCACCGCCACGGGACGGGCACACGGGGGTCGGGGAAACCCTCCGACAGCCACGCAGCGCCCAAACTCCTCAGCCTACGGATGGGGGCTGGAGGGAAGGCCAAGCACCCGTGCTCCTCCGCGGCCCAGCCTGGCCCTGCCCCCACCAGCGTCGAGAAAGAGGAGAAGGTACACGGCCCAGCAGCGAGCCTGACGTCCGGCGAGACAACTCCCGAACTCCCCGTTCCCCACAGAGACCGTAAAGGCGGCCCCTCAGGCCGGTACCTGCGGCGAAGTGCAGCGGGCTGGACTTCCTGCCCGCCGTGTCCCGGCTGTTCACGTTCTCGGGCCTCACAAGCCGCTTGACCCGCTCCACGTCACCGTTCCTGCACGCCTCGAAGAGCTCCCGAGCCGGCTCCACTGCCACGCCGCAGCCAGGCACCTCCGCCAACGCGGCCGCTCCGCCTGCACACCGCCTCCCCGCCATCCCGAGCCGGGCCCGCCGGAGGCGGCCGAGCAGCCCCCGCCGCCCTGCTCACAGGCCGCGGCTCCCCGCGACGTCAGCCCCCGCACGCGGCGCTGGGCGGGGCGTTGGGCGCGGCGCTGGCCCCGGCGCATGGCAGCAGAGGGGTGCGGGAGGAGCGACGGCGGCGGCAGCAGCACCGCTGCGTGTCCCACTGCGCGGGCGCCTCCTGGTAGGGGCGGGCTTGTCTACTGCCAGTGCTATTGGAGGCCCGCCGGGAGCTCTGGGAGGTTGTAGGCCAGGCTGGGGGCTGGGGAGGTGCGCGCCGCGCGGTACCGCTGGGTTGCTGTGTTGTGCGCTCTGGAGGGCGCTGCTAGGACGGGCGTTCATCGCTGAGGCCGGGAGCCGCCGAGCGCCTAGTCTGCCGGCCATTTAAACTTCAGGGCATTCTTCTTACCCGGTTTTGTCTCTCCTTTCGTCCTCGACTGCCTTTACTGCTGCGAACAAAGTCTCAAACTGGATGCCCGTTAATGCGAAATAGTTTTTCAACACACATTTCAAAGCCGGGGAGGAAGCGAGGCAAAACATACTGCTCACGTATGCCGCCTTTAGTCTGCTGCCGACTCCTTTTTAAGGAGAAGATTTACAACACGTAAAAATCAAATGTCGAGCTAGCAGTTTTCCCCAGAATAATAGAAATGCCCCTTTGCTGGTTACAGTAACGTCGCTTAAGAGATGACAGTTCTGTAAACGTGCAGCACTGCGTTTTGGTGCTCGTCACCTACAATCTCTATGTAGTTATTTACATAGCAAAACATCCTGATCAGAATAGTTAAGTACATAATAAGCATGCAACGGGAATGATACGATATAAATTAGTTTTCCTTCTTAACCTCAGAAGACGTGCTGGGAAGTACTGTTGGTGAACTTCACCCGTTCAAGGTTTAGGAAGAGAATCATAGAATCAACCAGGTTGGAAGAGACCTCCAAGATCATCCAGTCCAACCTATCACCCAGCCCTAACCAATCAACTAGACCATGGCACTAAGTGCCTCATCCAGGCTTTTCTTGAAGACCCCCAGGGACGGTGCCTCCACCACCTCCCTGGGCAGCCCATTCCAATGGGAAATCACTCTCTCTGGGAAGAACTTCTTCCTAATATCCAGCCTATACCTACCCTGGCACAACTTGAGACTGTGTCCCCTTGTTCTATTGCTGGTTGCCTGGGAGAAGAGGCCACCCCCCACCTGGCTACAATGCCCCTTCAGGTAGTTGTAGACAGTAATAAGAAAGCATCTTTCTCTCTTGAAAGCCTAAGAAGCTTGATGTGGAACCTTGTGCTTAGAAGGGACTAGGCTAGAGGATTCATTTGGTAATTTTTAAATTTGTTTTTCCCCTTGTAGCATAATAAAACACTTGGGAAAAGTTTGTTCAGCAGGTCAGTAGTTTGCTGTTCCAGTGGCAGGCAAGGCAGGTGCCTGCAAACCCAGCTGAACTTGAAGACTGTTGTTGCACTAGTAAGTTAAACGGCTTAACAGCAAGGAAAGTGGTGCAGCTGTTAATTGCCACAGTTTAATCACTTCCATTCTGTTAAACATCTCTGTCTCTGGAATAAAGTAGTTACATCCACATTGCCTATCCTACACCCATGCTAATGTTTAAACTCTGCCCAGGTTTTTTTTTTTTTGGTTGGTTTTTTGTGTGTGTGTATGTTTGTGTTTTTTTTTTTTTTTTTAATTACTAGCTATCTCAGGCCAAAAACATACTACAACTGTTAAGTCAAGGTTCAATGCCTGTGTGTATGTTCTGACACTGTTTAGTTGACTAATTTTCACACATGGACATAGCAGAAGCAAGACAGAAGAATGCAGCTAGCACAGGGATAAAAACCATGTGCTTTGAAAAACATATGTTGCCTTGGTCATGGGTATTTTCTGTCACCCCACTGGTTTTTCTCCCCATTGACACTGAAATTACAAGCTGATCTCAAGCAGGTATCAAAGTCACACTACAATCAGAGTCCCTCTATCACCTTTATCACACATATGTAATACATCCACTGCTTTTCATGTGGCCACAATGTTGCAGCATAAAACTGTCATCAAATGTGGGTCATAGGCCTACAGCCAACTCAGAGCTTCCAAACTTCTCCAAAATGTGCATGATGAAAACTGCCCTTTCTACGCACAGTGTCCACAGACTAAGAATAAAGACTTGCAATGCTGCCATTGACACAGCTGGAAAAAGTATATAAGCTTTTGCGTTCATAAACTCCTCTTCAGCAGAAGCAGTAATTGCATTAACTTGCTTGCTTCTGTTCCAAAACTGAAGAAAGGACTTTATGGAAGTGTAAATATCTGTGTAAGTACTGAGCTACAGCAGGAGCTAGAGTAAACAAACTCCCCATTCTAGCTACATGGTTATGCCAAAAAGATACAATTATTCTAAAGTACCTATAGCACGACTTCATCTTCCTGGTAGCTTGAAGGTAAAACTATGGCAAGTCTCTGTGAATAGAAAATAATTCTTAATGCTGTGATGCTGTAAAAGCAAGATTCAATTAGGCTTGAATTCCACAATTCAAAGACTCTGAGCATATTTTAAATTTGAGTATTAGCAGTCTTCACACTAACTTTTGAGATTCACATCATGTAAAACGATTTTTATTTTGGTTTTATCTATGTATTTATTTTATGAGGAAATAATCTTTAAAATTCAGTGGTTTTCTTCAGTCTTCTGTACAATAATATGGTTAGAAACCCATAGCTGAAATATATGCCAAACTCATCCAATATATATGGTAGGGATTTTTCTAGAGTAACAGATGGGTTAACCCATCTGTTATTAGAGCCACCTGAGAGGCTCAGCCATGAATAGCTCCAAAACATTTTAACTGCATTTTGTGTGTGTGTGTGTGTGTGCAATTTGTGATATACCAATAGCCTCTACTCACAGTATCACAGTATCACAGTATCACCAAGGCTGGAAGAGACCTCACAGATCATCAAGTCCAACCCTTTACCACAGAGCCCAAGGCTAGACCATGGCACCAAGTGCCACGTCCAACCTTGCCTTGAACTGCCCCAGGGACGGCGACTCCACCACCTCCCCGGGCAGCCCATTCCAGTGTCCAATGACTCTCTCAGGGAAGAACTTTCTCCTCACCTCCAGCCTAAATTTCCCCTGGTGCAGCCTGAGGCTGTGTCCTCTCGTTCTGGCGCTGGCCACCTGAGAGAAGAGAGCAACCTCCCCCTGGCCACAACCACCCTTCAGGTAGTTGTAGACAGCAATAAGGTCACCCCTGAGCCTCCTCTTCCTACTGTTGCAGAGCATTTATGTTAGAGGTATGACCTGGCCTAATAGCAGATACATCAAAATATATTTTAATTAAACAGTTTATTTAGAAACATGCATGGTTGGTCACTAGAGGGCAGAAAATAGGAAAGAAAAAGTAAAAGAAAAAAAAAAAAGGAAAAAACATTAAAAAAAAAAAAGAAAAGAGGAGAAAAAGAGGGACCATTGGGTATTGTGGTGGTTAGGGTGTTACCTGCCCCCCCCCCCCGCCCCGGGAAATCACCCAGACTAGACTCAGTCAGCTCTAGAAATTTGAATGAAGCTTATATTTACAGGTGGCACAATATACAAGCAGATATTTACAGTATGTACATTTACATACATAAATATACAAGGTAAAAGGTAATACAGAAACACAACAGCCCTCTCAGAAACCTGAGTCCCCAGGAAGGGCTCCCAACCACCCTTCCACCTTCTCCCACCCCTCTACCTTACCCCAGACATTGCCTTGTGCCCCAAGGAAGAAATGGAGGGTCAGCAAGGGGGGTTAGGAAGGATGTGGATTAATCAGAGAGACAGAGGGTGAGGTTAGAGAGAAATGCAGCTCAGAGCTCAGGCTGTGCTTGAACTGCATTATCCATGTTTTGATTCTTGTTTTTATACATCTCAGCAAGCCTATGAGTGAAGTAGAAATCACCATTGTTTCTCTTTCACAGCCTGTAATCTAATTCTTCTCACCAAAACATTCTAGCTGGCTTCAAACTAGCACAGGTATGGACAGGCTAAGACAGCCTTAAAAGTAAACCCATTACCTTTTGCTTAGGACATTAAAGTTTGCTTGTGGATGATCAACAAGGCAGTCCATCAAATTTAGGATCTTAATCTGTCAGACCTTAATTTCATGAGTAATTTTTGGTTCTTTCTAATTGATTCCTGCAGTACTTTGCTTTCCTGTTGGAAGCATGCTACAATTCTGAACATTTGACATGTCTCATCAATGATAGCAACTTAGCTTATTCCAAAATAAGCTAAAATAATTTACTCAATTTGAAGCATTTCCAGGTGAGACTTGTTAAAAAACCCACCCCAAGCAACAATAACTAACGATATATATCAGGGAATAATAAAACATGCCTATAAATAAAAGAATGAACCAGAAGTAGTCTATTTTTTAAAAACTGTACATAGAAACTATCAGTGCAAGATACTTTTTTCTGAATTAAGAGAGGCTGATCAATTTAAGAAGCAAGAGCTCTCTGCAAATCAAAGAAGTACAAGTTTTACAACAGTAAATACATACAAATGGATCCCTAAAGGAAGCTGTTTACCCCCTTCCCCTTTTCATCCCATCTATCAAGTACTTTGGCTACTTATATGAAGCAAGCAGGAGCTCGTTCATTTTCTCATCTGTAGTTAGTGGCATATTGTATGTGCTAGCTTTGTCTTACCAGCAGATGGGAGCAAAGTGGAATAAATAAAAAGGGTTCTGGAGTAATAAAGGGATTTAAAAGGAGTTAAAGGAGACTTGGAGACAGTGAAACAGAGATTAAACATTAGAGAGAGGAGCAAGGACAGAGCTGAGTGGTTCCTCTATGAGATGGGGATACATCGTGAGTTGTTGACAAGCTGTAACAGTGCACAATTTAGTTTTCAAAACACTGTATCTTTTAATAAAAGCATTCAGGTCTTTTAAGTAATTTACAAAGCAGGAAGGTTTCTCACTAAGGAGCTCTTAATTGCCTGTGAAATACTTTACCTCTTTCTTTTGGCAGTGTAGGAAGCCATTATATTTGATGTAGATTCCTACATTAGTTTCCTATCGTATATAATATAAATACTATACAGAGTATTCAGAGTGAAGGGAAGCAAAGAAGTAACAAAATGTAGTGGTTTTTATAAAAAAGTATTGTTGTACTACTTCAACTACTTGTACATGTATTAGCAAGATGTTCCTTCAGGACAGATCTGTAAGAGGCAATTTCTCGACAATTAAAGTGATGGCTTCTTGGAACACCGAGTTCCATAGCCTGCAGGTAAAAAAAGAGAACAAAGAAAAAAGAAAAAGAGAACTAGGTACTTGACTTAAGCTTAAGCAAAACATTCACTTGGTTCAAGAAGTAATTATAGTTTCACTGTGAAGTAGTAAACTATCCCTAAACCTTAATCCTAACCCCATCCCTAGCCCTAATCTGATCCTAATCCTAAACTGTAAAATTTAACCCTAATCTTGACCCTAAACCCTAACCCATTAGGGTTAGATTTTGGACTAGGGTTTGGTGAAAGGACTTTCCTTTCAGCTACTTGCTAATAATAGCTATTAAAACGTTTCTAAAGTGTAATTTATTTGGCAACAGTACTATACACACATAACCCATGCATAAAGTAATTTTTAATCTTAAAGAGAAGTATATTGGTAGGCTTTGTTTATTGACAATATTGTATATTTAAAGGATAGGAAAATATTAGCAAATGAAGTATTGTTGCTTCCTGTCACAGATAAGTGATGTAAAAGGGGCAATGGTAACAAACTGAAGCACAGGAAGTCCCAGATCAGTATGAAGAAATACTTCATTATTTTAAGGGTGATGGAACACTGGAACATTCTGCTCAGGTTGCAGAGTGTCCTTCTCTAGAGATTTTCAAGACCCAGCTGGACATGTTCCTATGTGATCTGCAGGTGATCCTGCTTTGGCAAAGGGGATGGGTTGAATGATCTGCAGAGTTCCCTTCCCACCTCTATCTACCATTCTATGAGAAGAATATTAGTGTCCCATTAATTTATGGACACAGAAAACATTTGTATTTATTATATATTTTGTATCAAAAGAGGGAAAACTTTAAGTGCTATAAGGTTATAGGAAGCCTGCAAGTTATGTCTTTCTTCATCTATGGAAAATAATTTTTTCCATTCATTATGGAAGATTACTGGTTTTCTTTTTGTATCAAACATACCTTGATTGAAATGTTGCCTTATGGTCACTCTCAATATCATGTTTACACAGTGACATTATCCAGCTACTTAAAAATAGTAAATAGTAGTGTTTGTATTCCTGCCTGGGACTGTGATTATTTTGCATAGCATGTACCCACTGTGTACTTGACCAGAACATCCAGTGCCTAACACCTGATAAATTCATTTTTGGGGGTATATAGGATAACTAAAAAGAGCCCATGACATTGAATTATCTGGGAAATTATTTAGAAGTTATCCTTTTTGCATTTTAGAGACAACCAAATACATTTCTATAAAATAGGCTTCTTTTACTTTACAGAGTTATGTAAATGATAACTATTGCTATTTAGATGAAGTTACACAGGATGTCATTTCAACAGCTGGGTTACTTGGGGTTAAACTAAATATATCTCAGGTTCTATCACTCTGGAGTTCCTCCAGGGAAGCAAGTGATCATCTTTCTCCCTTTCCTTTTCACTGCTTTGCCTCATTTGACCGGTCACTTTGGCCTTCAAGATGGAATCTCAACGTACTTAGGTAAAGGACTCTCCAACCTCAGTTTACCAGTACCTGCCCAGTGGAAGCCTATTCTAACTTTTCAGATCTGCCTCATAACCCAAGCAATTTCAAAACTGGAAATGGAACAGCAGAATGGAAGATAAGATTGGTGTGGAGGTGCAGGCATGATTAATTTCTTAATATCTTTAAGATGTCTGCAATGTTCTGCCCACATTTATGTGCATACAAAATAAATGTCCCATGGGCATGTAACAGTGAAATAACTTTTTTCCCCAGTAGGTTAGTAACTTTTATTCTTCAGAAGCAATTTGTCTGGTGATCCTTTCTATGTTGTCTGGACAGCTTGTGCAGTAGAGATACTACTGTCTTTCTTGATACTGTCCATGTACAGAAACTCTTCAGTGTGCACCAGAATCGTCCTAGCAGTGTACATGAGGACTTAGCACCCAGCCATTTGTGTGGCACTTTCAGCTTGTAAACTGAAATCCTATGCAACGGATAAGCAGTGGACAGAAGTTGACCTCATTTGTATTTTTGCCAAGATTATTATATTCCTTGGGGAAAAAAAATGGAATACAGGCTAGTTACTAAGGGTCCTTAAGTGCAGGCAAACAGACTATTTTTATCATTTGAGCTAATTTGATGCAACCAGCAAAATCCCAATTGTCAGCCATATGTGAGAGTTGTGTAGAACACTGTAGAACTTAGGACAGCATTCAGACACTTTATAACAGCATCTAATAATTCTATGAGGAAATCCAGACTCCTATTATACAGCTAGATCCAGTGCTTTGAAAACAGTCACTTGCAGTAAAAACTGTGTGACCAATGGCTTCTCTATCAGAACAACTCATACATGCCTGATCTCATGTCTTGAGTTAACACAACCCACCCTTATAAGCTGGGCAGGGTGGAAGGGCCCAAGAGACAAAGTTATTTGAGAGCGGCAGAGTTATTAGTTAAGATAAGGACAATTTACTACTCTGTTGCAGGGGTATTAGATTACACAAAATGAAACAGGAAAGAAAAAAAGTTCCAACTGACAGGATCTCACTGCAAGCTGCAAATGCAAACCAAAATAAAAGGGAAGATCTCCAGCCTGGAAACTGGGGATGAAATAATAATAATAATAATAAAAAAAAACCCCAAACAAACCAACAAAAAAAAAAAAAAAAAAACCCAAACCCAACACACAGAACAGGAAACTTTACAAACTATAGAATATGTTACAAGGCAAACTCTCTTTCTGTCATGAAGTGGGCATGAGTTTAGCATGATGTAGAATATATGATCCAAGTTGCTCTCTTGCTCTGTGCCACTGCAGGGAGGAGGGGGAGGAAAGGTAGCCTTGTACCCCTGTCCTTCTTCTCTACTAGTTGGGCTGATCAGCTTAAACTTATGCATTATCCACCCCTTATTAGCATCATACCACCAAGCTAGAAATAGTTCACTCTTAGATTGCCAGTCCAGATCCACCTGAGCCATTTCAGTCTTAGCAGTTTGATCTACCTGCTGGTTGTTGTGATGTTCTTCAATGGCTCAACTCTTGGGTACATGGGCACCCACATGATGTGCTTTGACCACCAACTTCTCTGCCTGAGCAGCAATATCTTACCACAATTCAGCTTCCTAGACAGGTTTACTTCTGCACTGCCAGTTGTTTCCCTTCCATTGCTGTAGCCACCCCCACAAAGCATTTACCACCATCTATGAGTCTGTAGAGCATTGGCCATTTTGCTCATTCAGTAATATCTAAAGCAAATTGGATGGCTTTCACCTCTGCAAACTGACTTGATTCATCTTCTTCATCAGCAGCTTCTGTAACCAGTCCTGTGGGAGTCCACACAGCAGCCTTCCACCCACAGTACAGCAGGACCTGTCAGTGAACAGGGCATATAGCCCCATTCCCCTGTCCTTTGTCCCTACTAGTGGGGCCAGTCAGCTTAAACCAATACACCTCATTCTACTAGAATTTCACCCAAGATAGAATGATCACAGCAAGGAAACATCAGGACACCTTAGGAATCCTATGGTTTAGCCAAAATAGCTTTTAACAAACCAAATAAAATAATACTTTTTCAGAGCTATTCTCCTTTGACATCTGGTCAACTAACATAGAGAGGGCAGCTATGGAAAATGGGATTCATCTTACAGAGAATCATAGAATGTTAGGCATTGGAGGCAATCTCTAGAGATATTCTAGTCCAACCCCCTTGCCAAAGCAGGATTACCTAGGGCAGATCACACAGAACTAGGGCAGGTCACAGTGAAATGTGAAGAAGTAACTTGCAAAGTAACTTGCATCTAACAGCAGAGCAATAACAGCTTCTGGGGGAGAAATGCTTTGCTTGCAGTAGACCTCTCAGAATCCTGCAGGAGTGGCCCACCTTCGCTAAGAGCTCAATCAATTACTTTTTCCTCAAGTGACCTAGCAAAGTAGTCCTGATGACTTACATAAGTAGACCTGTGCATGGGATGGTCACTAACATACCTAAAAGCTTTGCAAAGTAAGTTGACCAACCATCACCATTTTGGGACAGGGATGAAAACCAAAGGCTTTGCTTCTGAGTCAGGCAGTTCTGCTGGGGGAGGCCTGAAGTTCTGCACTAGCAGAAGCAATAGATAAATAGATCTTACTATGGATTCCTTTAGCCAACTTTCCTCAGTACTGATTTATTTATCTCTGAGCAGATTTATAATGTACTTTGATGCTGAGCTCATAACATTCTTAAAAGGAATATTTAATAAGTCCCTGAAGAGAAGAACTAATTCTAATATGAAATCAGAGACATTATGCTGCGGCACAGTAAGAAATTAAACAAGTATTCATACTACTTTCACTGCTGAAAAAAGCTATAGGAAACCATACTGGTTAAACCTAAATTATAGATTAATGGCTGCTCTGAGGTCATTCTCTAAAGCAGCAATCTTGTCAGGCAAATGCCAGCTTGGAAGCATGAGCTAAGAAAGGGTGTCAGCTGGTCCCTCATGATGCTGAGACTTCAGCACCCGAGGCCTCTGGGGTTGCAGGCTGCGAGTAACTTGCAAGGCAGCAAAGTGGGTAGAAGATACAGAGTATGCACTGATATGTGGACTCTTTCAAAGTAGCGTATATGTGGGTGTTTTGATTTCCTTGTGGAATCAGGTCACCTGTAAAGATGGTAGAAGGGTACAGTAAGAAAGGTAATATGACAGAGAAGTTAAGTAAAAGCAGATGTGCTGCAAAGTGATATCAGAACCTCATGCAGTTGTATCAGCAGAATGGACTAATCAATCTTGCTATTTTTTATTGGTCTGAGCATCAGAAACACATGAACTCCAACCTATGCTCCTACACAGGCTGAGTTCATAGGGTTGCTCAAGGTAAAGATCTGCATGTATGGACAGAAGTCAGCTTAGGACGACACTGAAACATCCTTTAGGAAAGGGAAGCCTAAAGAACCAGATGTGACTTTTAGTTACTGAACTACTGCAAAAATACCTTTATTCTTTGCAAAGAAACATGGAATCTGAGATTTTTTTTCTATTTTTTTTCATTGTGAAATTGAATGGTTAATTATTTCTTTAATTTCTAAGATATGAGTTGTCCAAATACTTTAGACAGAGGATTACTGGCAGTTATTTTTGCTTAGGCAAAGTTCCAGTGTTTCCTTTTAAACCCTTGCTTCTGCTCCAGCTGATCCCAGCACAAATGTGAAGGCTCAAGTGACTTCATACTCCCTGGACAGAACTTCCAAACTTACATTGTGTAGAAGCTTGATATAGCACCTCTGTGTCTATATTGGGAGGAGTTGTGTAAAGCAACTAGATATGTGGTAATTGTGAGTACTGGCAAAATCTGCTGCCTTTTTTACTTCTGATGCCAAGCATGCTGATGTATCTTGGAACACAGTGCCATTTGGAAACCCTGCCTTCTGCCCAGTGTTCAGGGAAAAAGAAGTTGAGTGAAAAGAAACCAACACGAACATGATATGTATTATTTGTCAGAAAGTTTCCAACCAGAAATTTAAGCTAGTGAAAGACAGTGATTTTTTTCAGGCAAAAATGGTGCTTCTGTTTTGATAACAGCTGCCTTAGAAATATGGCTAATTCTGCACACAGGCTATTTTGTACCTTGATCTTTTGTAAAACACTGGGGCACTTGAAAGTAACGAATGGAAACATTAGCATAGCTGTTAACCAAGACTCCCAAACCCAGTGAATATATATAAATAAAGGTCTCAGAATTTCAGAGATGGGGGAATATTTTCAGCAGGATGTGACAATTATCTGCACTTTGTGGCTGCTTAATAGGAAAAAATCACTTTGCTTCTCTTACAAGAAAAAGCACGTTTGTAAAAACAAACAATAACATCTTTGTCCTGATCACAGAGAAAAGAAAGACTTTCCACCATTTCTTGATCTCTTGGATGGTGTTCATTTCACACTCGCCTTCAATTCAGAGCTCTCTCTAAACAGCTTATTAATTATCCATTTTTCTATTAGGAAGTTTGGTATCAGTTATCAGGAGACCTTCAATTATCAAATGATTAACTGGGAAGAATATAAGAGAGACAAAGCAACTGCATTTTATGTTTGCAGCTTAGCTTGGCAGGTTGTCTCGTGCCATGTTCAAATAGCAACTTGACATGGGCATTGACATTGCAGGCTAAATTCAGCAGGAATTCAAAGCAAGGCCATGGTGACCTGTGAGGACTTAATGGTATGTTTTTTTCCTTTGCTATGTGCCTTAACCACCAAGCTGAGTAGTGCTGCCAATATGCCAGAAGTATGGGATGTCATCCAGAGGGAAATGGACAAGCTAGAGAGGTGAAATGTGATGGTCTGGGAGTTATCCACACCCCCCCCCCCCCCTCCCAACTCTTATGAAATCACCCAGATTCATAAGACTAGACTTATGAATAGTGTAGCCTTATGACTAGACTCAGCCAGCTAGAAGTTAAGGAATGAAGCTTTATATTTACAGCTTAGCACAATATACAAGCAGATATTTACAATATATATACCTATATACAGAAATATACAAGTTAAAAGTAATACAGAAGCACAATACTCCTCCCAGAAATCAGAGTCCCAAGGAGGGCTCCCAACCACCCTTCCACTTCCTTTCCACCCCTCTACCTTATTCCAGAGTTTGCCTTACATGTAAGGTGAGTTTGGAGGATCAGACAGGGAGGTTAGAAGCAGAAGGATTAGTTACACAGAAGCCCAGGGAGAAACACAGACTCCGAGACACAGAAACACAAACACTGTCTTATCTATGTTTGTGTTCTCGTTTTTATGCATCTCAGCAAGCCTACGAGTGAAGTAGACATCACCATTGTTTTCTTTTCACAGCCTATAATCTAATCCCTCTCATTAAAATATTCCAATTTGCCTCAAACTAACACATGAGGTGAACCTCATGAGGTTCAACAAGAGCAAGTGCAGGGTTTTGCACCTGAGCCAGAAAAATCCTCACTATCAATACAGCCTGGGGGATGAGGCAATAGAAAGCAGCCCTGCAGAAAAGGACTTGGGAGTGTGGATGGATGAGAAGCTGGACATGAACAGACAGTGTGAGCTTGCAGCCTGGAAGGCCAGCTGCATCCTGGGCTGCATCAAAAGATGCATGGCCAGCAGATCAAGTGAGGTGACTCTGCCACTCTGCTCTGGTGAGACCTCAGCTGGAGTACTGCATGCAGGTCTGAAGCCCTCAGTACAGGAAGAATATGGACCTGATGGAGCAGGTTCAGAGGAGGCCCATGAAAATGATCAGGAAGTTGGAGCACCTCTGCTACAATGACAGGCTGAGGGAGAGCCTGGAGAAGAGAAGGCTCTGGGGAGATGCAATAATGACTTTCCAGTATCTGATACAAGAAGGATGGAGAGAGAGTGTTTATAAAGGTATGTAGTGATAAGACAAGGGGCAATGGCTTCAATCTAGAGAAGAGTAGATGTAGATTGGATGCTAGGAACAAATTCTTTACTATGAAGATAGTAGAACACTGGAACAGGTTGCCCAGGGAGGTGGTTGGGACACCATCCCTGGAGATATTCAAGGTGACTGGGCAACTTGATCTAGCTGAGGATGTCCCTACTTACTGCAGAGGGGCTTGGTCTAGATGACCTTTGGAGGCCTCTTCCAGCCCAGATCATTCTATGGTTCTATGAAATCACTCTCCCATGTTTATCTACATGAAATGAACTCTCTCCTATTTTTAAATTGCTTCTGAATTTGATCTGAACCTTTTGCTCGAAAAGATATGTTCATGATTGTACATTTGGGCTGCTGAATTTGAGCTTGTTCACAGCAGACCCCCGACATGAAAACCTTGTTTTCACATCTGACATGTTAGCATATGGTAAGTCTAATGGCACAGTTACAGTGAGGCACCACTTTGAAGATGACAGGCTGTGAACATTTTAAGCTGCATTTCAGCTGTAACTGAGAACATGACTGCTCTCAGTAATTTTTTAGGGCAAAGAAGCTAAAGAAGTTCATCTGAAGTCCTGATGTGGCTTCAGAAAACCTCTTTGAAATGATCCAAAATCAATTAGAAAAAACTCACCAAATCAATTCTTGGCTGTCTTCTGTTAGCTACAGATGAGAGAAGACAAGGGCAGGTCATGTCTTCAGGACTAGAATGAGAGTTTGGAGTCCCCTGTTATATTCCTTCCAGCAACATGCCTTGCCTCAGTTCAGTAAAGAGTTTTCCACTGTGGAGTTTGTTGTGTGAACTTGAGGCTGGAGCATGCAACAGCTAGACAAGCATAGGACTGGCACAGCTCTTTAACTGCAGTAAGAGGAGGAATGGGATGGCAGGAAAATGTGCCTCTTTAAATGTCACATACCATTTTAGTTGTCACCTTTTACTAACATTTGTGTTCCATCACTTGAGGCACTAGGTGAAGGGAATGGAGTAAAGGAAGGATGGTGGCCAACATCACCTCTTTATTAGGACTCCTGTGCTTAGCAATGCTCAAGGACAGTGAAAGAATATTAAAAACAAACAAACAAAACAAAACATGTGGGAATTTCTGCCAGAGTAGTGGTATTTGGTTAAAATCAAATGTGCATACAAAACACTTAACTGCAGTGAAAGTACAACATTTATGAAGAATTAAAAATTCCTCTTCATATTTAGTCAATGTATCTTAATAAATGGGTTTTTGCTTAGTTCCTTCTTGGCACCTGTTACATTTAGATTATGACGTATGTGATGGGAGAGAATCGATGTGAACTGGCAATGCTTTCTTCTTGTTCCCCTTTGAGGATGGTGTGGGACACAATAGCAAAATGCTATGTCAGCACCCATTTTGGGATGCTTCTCAGAGATGGAGCAAAGCCCCTGAGATATGGAGCCTCTAACTCATTTCCTAACTTAGCATCCATTTTTTTCCACCACCATTTCCTCCTGTTCTCTGTCTCCTAGTCCAAGTTAGACCCAGTTTAACAGATAATTCCAGACATTCCTATTCAAAAGTGTCCTCTGGCAGGGCTCAGTGCCTCAGTTTCAGATTAAAAAAAAAACCCAAACCCCAAAAATAAGGCCAACTAAGCATTTTCAGAGAGTATGCTCATATCTCCTACCCACTGTAAGTCCATGTATACACTTTTTGCATCGGCCATTCTATCAGCTGCCTCCTGAGCTAGGCTACCAAAAAGAAGTTTATGGTGGATGAGTAGTTGATTATCTGCAAGAATGAAGTCTCATTGTGTAACTGAACTCATCCACGCAGAAGGCTTAAAAAGGAAGGAAACTGGGTTTAAATACGCTGCTATGTATCAGCAATGGAGTCATGCACAATGCGTTTCGGTATCCTGGGAAAAAGGTATGCTGACTCAACAGTTAAAACATTGTATGACATAACAGTGGCTCAAAGAATTCTACAGTAGTTTTTCTACAAGTTGCTGGAATATGTATATGTGGTGGAGGGTTGCCAAGCCCTCATTTGGACAGAATTGTGGCCCAAGGACCATCAATCGCGGGGTCAGAAGCCCACGGCGCCCGCCGCCGTCCCAGCCGCTGTTCACAGCTGTGGGAGAATTTCTCCCACAGCGGGGCATGAGCTGTAAACATGAGACCTTGTTATGGGAAAGGGTCCTTGAAGCTAGAAGGCATTGTGAGCACCCCCGCACATCTGCTGAGGGCTGACCCTGCCAGCCCCCTGGGGTGGAACCAAAGGTTGCTTTTATAAGGAATAACCTATCTGTGCCTTACACATAACTTTGAGCCAATCTGTATTGTCCACTTGTGCCAGCCCCAGTCTGGCTGGATACACCTCCTCTGAACACTATATAAGACACTGCATTACTTTACTAAAAGGGCACTCGCACCGCACTGATCGGACTGATGCACTGATGCTGTAGAGTTGACTCGTCAGTGCCCCAATCCGTGCCTCGCCAGCCTCCGGACCGCCAACGTCCAGCTTGGCCCTTACCCGTGGAAGCTCAGACAGCGCGCCCCAATAACCTCTGAATTGTTCCAATCCACGATATTTGGGACTTTCAAACTGACTCTGGCCAGTGAGTAACTGAGAAACTCGATCTAAGCCAGAATAATCTCTCAATAAGCCTACCAGTGGCACTTTTATGCCACAGACTCTCTTTCTAAATCTTTTTAAATCTTTGCTAAATTCCCAATTTGTTATACATAGACATTCTGTAATATAGAATCATAGAATCATAGAATCAACCAGGTTGAAAGAGACCTCCAAGATCATCCAGTCCAACCTATCACCCAGCCCTAACCAATCAACTAGACCATGGCACTAAGTGCCTCATCCAGTCTTTTCTTGAAGACCCGCAGGGACGGTGCCTCCACCACCTCCCTGGGCAGCCCATTCCAATGGGAAATCTCGCAACCACATACAAAGAACTTGTGGGGTAGTTGTAAATAAGTTTGGGGAGGGGCATTCCTAGTGTATATAATATTAAATCTTTTAAACTCTTTTAAAATTCGGCCTCATATTTCATTCCCCCAAAACCCAGACAAACTCCTCCGCAACAGTATATTACAGTGTTTTGTAAGTCTCCTTTCCTTCCTGCTACAAAGTCTTGCTCTAGCATTTTGGTTTAGATTTTCAGCTGTACCAGTCTTTTGAGTCATTCAGCTGTGAAACATACTGGTATCAATCTGCAGGGAAGGAAGCAGATTTGCTCAGCTGGTCTGGGGAACCACTTCTTCCATAAACAATACAGACAGATTAAATAAATATTAGGCAACACTTCTTGAAACTATCATAGCTCTTTTATGATGTTTCTTTTCAGCATTGCAACAGATTGGTGTTGGTTATCGCCATTCAAGCTGACTGAATTACCCTGGCACTGAAGTACAGAAGCCCACGTATTCAAAGGAACATCATGCTCCGTTAAATCTGTGCAAACTGTTATGGCTGTGGAGATGATGCACAGTGAAAGTAGAATTGTCTCAAAACTCAGAGCACATCCCACTGAATGGCTTTCTAAGCATCTTCTTGCCCCATCAAGAAAGACTGGTTGTAGGAGTTTCAAGTGGGAGTTTCCACCCTTGTTATTATTTGCATTGTAAGAGTTACATACTGAGTGTGGTAGTATTGTTCAGGCAATTATACTCTTCAGGAGTATAATTACTCTTTTAAATTCCTATGGATTAAAAAAAAAAAGAGGAAATGATCCTAAGAACAGAGGACCTCAAAGACCCATGAATGCAAGAGGAATATCTCTGTTGACTTATGTGAGAACCTATCATTAGAAGTGTCAGCCAGAGAATCATGGCAGGGACCTTCTAAATTTATATGGTAACAAGTTATTCATCACTTTGCTTCCCACTATTCTGATGTGCTTACACTGGGGTAGGTCTCATGATTTTTCAGGAAATCTGCAGTTCTGTTAGGCACAGCTGGGTTTAATCAGCATTGAATCCAACTCTAATAGGTTTCTACACTTGAAATGGAATAGAGATTGATACCCTAAGTTGACAAAAAATGGTTGAAAGAAGGTTTTGCTAATTTTGACAAGATAATATCTGAGGGCTGGGTGTCGGGGTGGGGGACATGACAGGCTCTTCTCACTTGCTCCCTGGGATAGAACAAGGAGCAATGGACATAAGCTGCATCAAGGGAGGTTCCACCTCAACACAAGGGGGAACATCTTTACTGTAAGGGTCACAGAGCACTGAACAGGCTCCCCAGAGAGGCTGTGGAACCTCCTTCTCTGGAGACTTTCAAGGCCTATCTGTTTGCATTCCTGTGTGACCTGAGGTAGACTGTTTGGTCCTGCTCTGGCAGGTGGGTTGGACTTGATGGTCCCTTCCAACCCCTAACACCCTGTGATTCCTGTGAAGCTCCCTGCCTTGGGCAGATTGACTTTTACCTGCAAGAAAGATTGAACGCCTTCATTTTTTGTATATAGCTATAAAGCAGTGCAAGCACGAGCCTAGAATACAATTTAAGCTATAGTGTGCTATAGATTGCATTGAGTATTTTTAAGTTCTACATGCCATTTAGAGACACAGAGAAGAAAACTGATGCTACATTATCTGTAAAGCCTATAACAAGAATACTAGAAATAGGGCATAACAGAAAAGACATTACATACCAACGAGTCTAAGGCCAATCTAGACCTTTTGATTTAGGACAAGACCAATGACAGAAAGCATGGGCACACTCCTGTGCACAGCTTCTTTCTGTGGAGAACTGACAATAGTCCAGAACACGCTTAGACTTGTGAAGCTTTAGGATGTAGCATATGAATCAGCAATCTTGTTTTTTTCAGATGAACAGATAATGAATCATGATTTCTCTTCCTCTCTCTGTACTTATGTTGTGTTACATAAAAGGGCCAGGTATACTCTTTTATATTTTCTGGTATTATACCTCCAAGGCACTTATAACCTGATCTTGAAGCTAGCAGGGTGTCATTCTAAACCAAGGGCATTCCATTGACCAACACCCCGTCCTGCTGTGCTATGACTAGCAGAGAAGTTTCTTCTTAAATATCTTCTTTCAGGAATATTCTAATACAAACTGTAAGAAGGTATTATCTGAAGAAGCCAAATGAGTAATGCATGATGGCAGTAATAAAACAGATGTAACATTTCTATGCTACCATTTTTTATACAGAGCTAGAATTAATTTTCTCTCATGGTTACTGTCTTTATTACTACCCTGTGAAAAGAAATACAAATGAAGCAACTTTGCTTTCCCTTGGGACATGGAGAGGACAAAAAAATTTAGCAGTCTGGGTTGGATGGAAGCAGATTAATTACCATGATTTTGCAAATATGTTATATCTCTTTATTCTCTCCCTTGCTACCAAAAAACTGAGTCACAACTTCCTCTCCCATAACAGTTGGTTGATATGGCCAGGAACTCACTGGCTCAGAAGACAGCCTGCCTCCTGCCTTGTTGATAGGCTGCAAACTGCCTTTACTGGAATCCATCTCTCTCAGCCTCTCACGTCAGAACTATGCAGCTTGGAATATATAATAAAACTGCAGATAAATATACAGATCATAGAATCAAGCAGGTTGGAAGAGACCTCCAAGATCATCCAGTCCAACCTATCCCCCAGCCCTACCCAGTCAACTAGGTCATGGCACTAAGTGCCTCATCCAGTCTTTTCTTGAACACCTCCAGGTATGTGAAAAACCTCCAGATATGTGAAAAGCAACCAGGAACTTTAGGATGGGTTTTCCCTAACCCAGGTGAAGGACATGAATGCCATGCTACCCATGCCATGTGTTGTTTTGTATTCCATCTCATTCTCTGGGATTCTCTTTCATTACCATTGTCGTGCTAGAACTACTTGCTAATGGCAAAGAGAAATGTCATTGTTCTTTTGTTTGTAAAAACCCAGCTGTATTTCACAGAAGCACTCTGATGAACATCTATTCCTCTAATGATTCCAATTTTGTATCAAATTAAAATTCCTAACTACCCCTGTTTAAGAGAAGCTTTTTTTTTGTTTTCACTAGTCTGGGAATAAAAATAGAGTTCTTTTTCCTTTCTAACACACTCAGTGCTTTCTTCTTCTGAGAAAAGTCCTTTCATTTCTCCTCATACCATTAAATAGTACATTATGACTAGTAAACCTATGTCATTGTCACCAAGAGGTGATCTGTGCTTTTGCTGCAGAGCACAAATTAGATGACCAGTTGCCTGTTTAACATGAAGTGGCTAAAAAGAACTAGCCAGGAAGGATGCGTATTGATTAGATTAACATTTGAGCAACCTTAAGCACTTTGAAGCACATTTTTTGTTGGTGTGGTGTAGGAACATGATGAAAGAACAGCTATGATTTTTTTTTTTTTTGCATTAGATGCCTTTTTAGAGGGCTTCAGAAAGGAAAACTGAAAGGCTGTGAGATTGAATGCATACTGAGATGAAGTAGTAATGAAAAAGTTGGTGGATTTTGCTAAGTTAACAGGACATTAAGCTTTGAGTAACAGTTTAAGGGACATAAAATGGAAGTGTGGAAAACAGTTTAGTATACTTGGATCCAGAAGGGGTGAGAAGAGAAAATGTAAATCAACAGCAGCAGAAGTCACAAAACCAAAATTAATTAGAAGAGATAGGATGATGGAATCAGCAACATGTATGGAAATAGAGATGTGAAAGAGTGTTAGAGCAAAAGCCTTCAAAGAGGTTTGAAGTTGGCCTATCCATGACAACAAGCAAAACAGATTATTTGTCTATCATCATCTGGGGGAAAACTTTCTATTCACTTTTACAGATAAGCACAAAAATGTCATATGGAACTGGAAGCAGTAGTTAAATAGAAAGTCCTTAAGGTCTGAGAGAAAGATGGCAATAATCTGCTTATAAAAGTGCAGTATCTCTTCCATAGGTGACTGAAATCATATACAAGAGAGACAATGATTTCCAGTCTTACATATTTGGAACAATGAGTGATTAAAAAAAAGAATCCCTCAACCCACAAATAAAATGCAACTTACTGTATGCCAAATATACAAACGAGGTAGCCACTGTTTCTCAAAACAAACAGCCCTGAAGAAATTGCACAGATTTCTAAATACCAACCTGGGCAGAGGCTTTGCAACAACAAAGAAGTACTGATTGTGACTGTGTTCTATGTATGAAAGAACACCATGGATCTAGTTTAAAACCCTGAAATAAAGGTCAAGGGAAGTGATTATTTCCTTTCATGGAGCACTTCTGAGGTTGCATCTGGAGAACTGCATCCTGATTTGGGTCTCTTGGTAAGACAGCCTCATAGACTAATTGGGGTGGAAGCAATGAAGAGTCCCCAAGGTGGTTATGGGGCAGGAAGTGAATGTACAAGGTAAGGCTCAGGGAGCTATGATTGCTTAACTTGCAGAAGAAAAGGCTAAATAACAGTGGGTCAAAATGCAGCCTCCCACAACTGAAAGATGGAGTAGAGAATATGGAGACAGACTTTCTCTGGAGATATACAGCAAAAGAAAGAGGAAATAGTCATGTGTTGCAGCAAATAAATCCTGGATAGCTCAATGGAAAAAATTATGAGAGTGCTTAAGCATTTGCACAGGTTCTTAGAGAAGATGTGGGCTCTCTGTCCGTGGAGATATTAAAAGCTCAGCTGGACAAGCAACCTCAGCAGTCAGATCTAGCTTTAAAGCTAGTCCTGGTTTGAGGAGACTGCATTAGAAGACCTTGCAATCTCTGTTATTGTATGACTGTACTTCTCCAGAGAAGTAGGACAGATTTTTGTCACTGATAAAATAAATTTTAAAGATTGCAAAAGTTACTGTAAGCATTATTTCATATATGGAACAGGCACATTTTGACAGTAAAATCTCTGTGTTCTGGGAAGCAGCATGCAAGAATAAGGCAAGGAAACCAATTTACTGTGAATACGTTACTTAGGCCACAGACCTTCTACACTGAAGCCCTAACTACTTCTTCTATCACTGAGGGATGAAACAAGACTAATGCTGTTACAGGACTTGGATATAAAAGCTTCACTCTTTCTAGTAAATCTAAAAATGAAATTAATCTCTACATGAAATGTGACCCCTGTGAAAGTGGGGGAATATACATATATACGTGTTGTGCATCCAAAAAAGATAACTAGGTCAAATCCTAGGATACTCCCATTTTACAGTTGAAGTGATTATAAATTATACAAAATCTGAAAGAAAAAGGTTCTTTCATCACTTAGACCTATGCCATAGGAGAGCTTTTTTACCCCACATAGCAAATCCAAGAAAAACTCAACAATGAATTTCACTGTGCTAATTTTTAAGCCCTCTTTTTTTGCTCGTGAATACATGATAAAAAGAACCTTGTAAGAGAACCGAAAATACAGGAGTAGATCGTGTCTCATGGGTGGCAGAACTAGGAAAGGAGTATTATCCAGGCCTTCCAAAGGCTTCTAAATACTCTGGATGAACATATTGCGATAGTTTGAAGCTAACTAGAATGTTTTAGTGAGAAGAATTAGATTACAGGCTGTGGAAGGAAAACAATATTGATGTCTACTTTGCTCATAGGCTTGCTGAGATGTATAAAAATAAAAATCCAAACATAGATAAGGGAGTCTTCTCTTCTGCTGCTGGAGAGCTCTGGGCTGCATCTTACTCTCTAACCTCAGCCTCCATTTTTTTGACTAATCCACTTTGCTTCCTAACCCCTCTGGCCAAACCTCCATTCTTCCTTGGGATTGGAGTAAGGTTGAGAGGGTCAGGGGGAAGGCGAAGGGGTGGTTGAGAGCTCCTCCTGGGGACTCAGGTTTCTGGGAGGGGAGTTGTGTTTCTGTATTCCTTTTTACCTTGTATATTTCTGTATATACTGTAAATATCTGCTTGCATATTGTGCTAGCTGTAAATATAAGCTTAATTCATATTTCCAGAGCTGGCTGATTCTAGACTGGGTGATTTTTCTAAAGTGTGTGCGTGGGGGGGGTGTGGAACACCCAAACCATCACAATATTGCAGATATTAGTTGAGCCCCTGTCAGATGTAGCAATGATCACTTGGGACAAAGGTTTTAATTCAACATAAGTCTCATGGGAGTGGTAATTACACGGAAAAAGCATGTGGCTTCTGCAAGACTGCAAGAAATTGTTCACACGTGGATACAGAAATCACATTTTGCTTGAAAGACTGCAAAGAATGACAAAACTTCCCACATAGCTGACAAGTGTCTACTCAACCAACATTTGCTTGGTCACACAGGATTACAGATAAACTCAGTTCTGCAAAGCACTATTTCAGTTATTGTTTTCTTTGGAAAAGACTACTGATTAGTGGAGGTAATTCCTCCACCTGGGCCCAGGAAAAAGAATAGAGAATAAACAGTGATTATTTATACATAGAAACATGATTATATTTATGAAATGTTTGGCCACAGAATCTCAAGGTTCAAACTTCTTGGGTATGTGGTTAAAAAAACCCCAACACCCCAACACATAAAAAAAAAAAGAGAGAAATGTAGTTTCAAAAACTACTGAAACACTGCATTCCTTTCGAACATCTGTATTCATAAGCCAGATTTATACTCTTATCAAATAAATGTGTTTTGTTTTCTGCACTCTTGTGAATCCTTCATTGGAAGCTTATTCCAAGAATAAGCTGCATTCATGTTCTTTCTTCTTCCAGTTTTTCTTTTCCTTTTTACCCTGAGTAGCAACAATTTATAAGTAACATAGCATTATCTTAATTTCATCTGCAGCAAACTACATACAAACAAAGCCACTGTATTTTTTAAAGGCTGCATTTTGCATAAAAGGTATTTTGAGGGCATCTTGCTCAAAATATCCTGAATTTAACACAGTCACATTACACAAAACATTAGAATAACCTGAGATACATATTCTTGCTGCTTCTATGTCAGTTGTTTCAGAAAGCAATGCATGTCTCTTGCACTATGCATTTCCAACGTGATTGCTCATCTACCATTGACATCTCTGCCATTAGTCAGTCTTAATGAGATAAGACACTAAAAAAAAAATTTCTTAGCTAAATGCCTTTGAATTCAACTTTACAAAGTTCTGAGTCTCAGTACTGGCAAGAAGTTTTGCTATTGACCTGAGAAGAACCAGACCTAGCTCTCCTGCCAGTACCTCTCTGCTTCATTCACAGTTGTTGAGTGATGCTGCAGGAACCAAGTACATGCCAGTGAAAAGAAGGTGGATCTTTTCTGTTTTCTAGTAATGCTAGCATTTGGCTTTGGTCTAGAAATTGATTTAAATCTCAAACCTCAAATCCAATAAAAAACTTCCCTGCCAAATTACATACTATAATTACATTGAGCTAGTATTGCCCTCCCACCCTGCAAATAGTAACCATTTTTTGAAGGGATGTGTTACTATATAAATTAAATAGAGAATTATACTTCCTTCTGTATGAACTCTTTTTCATATCAGTGTGGTCATGACTTTACTGTGAAGAAATGCGTGGTTATCTTTGCTTCAAAAGATTTCAGTTAAGTACTAAAGGCCATTGAACTTTTCCTATATCCTCAGCTGCAATGCATCTCTTTTCTTCCCTCCTGGAGTTGTGGGGGAGGACAGCGGAGAGCATTCACAGGAGAGCTATTTGTCCTTAAAGAGAACAGTGTGAACCCATTTGCCTACTTGACACTGAGCAACCTCAGAGAACTCCTTGCAAAGTGAGCCTGTGCCTTCCTGTTGCCTCTGGATTATTTAGTTTGCTAACTGGTAAAAAAAACCCTCATAAATTTAAAGTTTACTGACACTATGGCAACTACACTATAGTTAGCTTGTTGCATTTAGTTTCTTACTTTTAAAGTGCAAGGTTTTCAGAAAAAAAAACAACCAAAGAACTAGTCTTGGATTTCCTTGTTGCAGAAGTTATAATGGTGCTTGATTTCATAATCAACCATGCCTCTCCCAGGAATATACTTCTGCCATTGCTTCTATGTGTATCTACAAATGTCAAGAAAGCTGATATGCCACAAATTGCTGTCAAATGCATGGTAAGACAATGATTTTTTCCCCCCCTCTGGTAGTCCCATTTTAGCAGCCCTACTTGAAAGGTAAACCAGCCAGATAGATCTACATTTTAAGCTGCTGATGACAGGAAAGCTGCCAAACCAAAATAACTGGAAACCTGACTCCCTCTATAAAAAGCACAGCTAGGGAACCATCACTGACAGTGCAAACTGGTGTGCTACCTTGGATAACCCTGTTGGTTTGCTTCCATGCAGAGACATCTCTTCAGGTGAGGAAAGAGTTACTCTGGCTCTGTACCACACTCACTGCTTGTCTTGGCAACTGGAAACTGGATCATCAATCTGTGGCCATGAACATGCTCCAAGTTACTAAGTAGGCACAAAACTGCTGTATTCAGTCCATATTTACTAACTTGGGCAATGATCTGCCCACAAAAGGTTCTGTATCTCACTACTGCTTTTTCCTAAGCATATCACCTTAGATAATATTTCATAATGTTTTCAAAGTTGGGTACATCAGATATTATAGCACAACAGGAACAAAATCTATTACAGTGCCAAACAATGCAACGAAATACTACACAGTAGCAGAAATAGATGTAGCACAGCCTTGAGGTGACTCCCTTTACACAGGCTTCAAGCACAAACCAAAATAATTTCCCAGGTCTTATTTAATGCCTGCACAAAGATATTGTGATGCAGTAGCCTCAGCTACTGCATATGGTCCCCAATAATGCAGCAGCCCACCTTAGTGCTGCTGTGGGGGAAGCTGCATACACAAAGATCCAAGTAGCTGGCAAATAAAACTTCCCCAGAGTTATTCAACTATTTTTTGTAACACAGACACTTGGTAAGTGCCAGCCATGTGCCCAGTCCTCCCTTATGCCTGCAAGGGATATTGGGTCTTGCTTACTTCTGTGAGGCAAGTGGCTGAGGCTGAAAGTATTTGTAACTCTTCCTTAAGGAGAGATAAACCTCTTGCAACTTGCAAGGTTTCCAGAGCACAGATACTGTTTTCTAGCACTTTTCTTAGCAAACAAAGAAAAAATATAATCTACCTTTGAGAGGGAGCTGGCAGTCACCAAGCGATAAGAAAGATGGAGAAAGGAAGGGAGAGGAAGAGGATGTGTCAGGGTATGACTGGAGAAGCAGAGGACCAGGGAAGGTCACCTTGAATAACTGGCGTCAGGGAACAGAGTGGTATTTTCCAAAACTTTGCCTGCACTGCCAGTTAGTGCTTCAGGCTTCAGCTGTGTGACACTTAGTGTTACATACTGGCACGAAAGGCAGGAACTTCAGTCACCAGGGATCCAAGGGAAGAAACAAAGACTACTGTCCTATCAATACTCTCATTATACATGCAGAGACAGCATACTGCTCCATGTGCCACCGGTCACTCAGCAGAGGTCTTCCTTCTCTAGCCCTTTCATGACTGCTTTTTATCTCTGCTTCTATGCTTGAATCCAAAATGGAAGTGTCTTTGTCACCACTGGTCATGGTCACATGTTATCTCCTAATAAACACTCACACATAGCAGTGAAGCATTTAATATATATTTTTTTTTTCCTTCACAAACAGAAAAATAATTTTTGTGAGCCAAAGAAGTTCTGTATTACTTGTTTATCCCTGTAAGGCTTCACAGAGATGATGGCACTCCCTGCTGTCCCTCTGTGCACAGTCTTATCTACTGATAAAAACTGTGAACTCACAAAATTACGGTTCACAGACTGCAAATCACATCTTATAGGGGGACTGTGAGTAATCTGTTGGCCTTGGGAAAGAGTAGATGTTGACAGTGACAGTCTTAATCCTGAGAAAACGCAGAGAGCCAGTTAGCATCTGGTACGTAGTCTTTGAAGAGCAATAGCTCAGAGATGGCCTTTCTTTGGGCAACTCATAGCCTGCAGAGGACAGCACAGTACAACCCGTGGGCTGTCTACCCGCTAGCATCTGCAAGTGCTTGTCAACTTGGTGGGGCTCTCTGGGATGCAGGATGAAAGCAGTAATACAGCACCACTATGGCTGACACTGCAGTGACTGTGTTCCACCGATCTTTGTCCCTTTGCTTAAAAGCAGGCAACGGGTTCAGCATGGGAACTACAGCACAGTCTGTCAAGTTCTCAGATGATGCATAGATCACCATGCATGGGAGGTGACAAGCCACCAGCACTATTCAAATTAAATGTCCAAAAGCACTTTTTCACTGGGGACAAGGGCAGTTATATTCCAAGATGACAGATTTCTGTCAAACCTTAACATATCTGAACACTATCCCTTCCACACAGAAATTCAATGTAGCAAATCTGCTTTTGCTTTCCTGCTATTTGAAAAGGCAGGTGCTTGTCCAAGACCATTTTGAAACTCCTGCCTGCCTTCCAGCTGCCTTGCTGGGGCCTTGACGCCTGCCTTTCCAAAGGGGGTAAGGGCAGTTTCCGAGCAGGCTCCTGCAGTGCTGCAGATCGCTGCTCCCACCGGGCCAGGTCAGGCAGATCCACTGCTGCCGGGGAGGGGTCTGCATGGCTACCTTTGAAACACTTGCTGTTGGACATGAAAACCTCTGAGAACAGGAAGACTAAGTGCCCGTGGCCATAACGAGGCAGTAGAGTAGGGTAGGGAAAAAAAAAAAAAAAGTCAAAGAAAAGGGAAAAAAAAAGGTGCGGATGGGGGAAAGAAAGAAAAGAAAAACAATAAAACTAGAAAAGTAAAAACGGGGAAAAATCGGGACGCGCGGCTGCCGCTGCTCGGAAGAGCGCAAGCTCCGCAGCCGGGCCGGCCGCCCCGGTACGCTCGGCAGCCTTGACCCCCCCCACCCCCGCTGCCGCGGGCTGCCGGCACGCAGAGCCCCGCCGCGCCCAGCCAAGCCGGGCGGCCCCTCCCGCGGGGCCAGGGCCAGGGCCGGGGCCGGGGCCGCCCCTTGGCGGCCCGCCGCGGGAAAGGCCCCATAAAAGGCAGCGGCGACGGCGCGGTGGAGTCCTGAGAGCGGAGGCGGCTGTGCTCCTTATGCAGTGCACCAGGTAAGCAGCAGCCGCGCCTGCCCCCTGAGAGCTTCCCTTGCCGTTTGCCAGGCGTGCCTGGCCCAGCCGCCCGGCTGCGGGGGAGTAAAACCTCCAAACCTGCACCGCTTTCCTCCCCTCCTCCGCTGTGATGGGGCTGGTGAAAGAGTCCTTATGCTTGCGCGGTGCCTGTTAATATTGCTGAACGCACCTCGGCTTTGCTGGCAGTTCATTTTTGCACCTCTTTGAGCATCCTGGCCTTTTTAGGTGGTGGTCGGTGTGTTTTGTTGGGTTTTGGGTTGGGGTTTTTATTTGGGTTGTTTTTTTTTTTCCCTCCCGGTGGGTCGGTTTTTGTTAGATTGGATTTTTTTTCTTCAATTCCTTTCTTTTTTTTATGCTTGAAAAGCATAGAAGCAGTTGCTCCAGTAGCTGATGATGAAAGCTGAAGAGTATCTTTGAAGCCTGAGTTCTTTTCCTATTAAAGCAAAGCAAATCTTGATTGATTTGATGCTGGTGCTCTCCTTGTCCTACTTATTATGGCAAATACTGCCACACTGGAAAAAAAAAAAAGAATAATTAAGTGGCCAGTTCAGAGTCTGCTTTTTTTTTTGGCAGGGCTCTGGAATACCAGTGAGTATTCTGGGAAGGAGAAAGCCATTTATTTAAGTGACAAAGCAAATGCTGTGGCTTCCTGTGACTCAACAAAAATCCACATTTCCAGCATGGAATGTGCCTTCAGAAGAGATGTGCTGCAGTTGAAGCATCAAGTTTTACAAATGCTCAAGCCAACTGGCATTGAATGGGCCATATTCTTATCTATTATTGTGATTTTCATCATCTGAGAGGGTTATAAGTCTTTACAAATAAAGCTGCACTATTCTTACTGAATACTTGCAGCAGGCTATGCAGATTGTAAAGAGACTTTTTAAGCATCATGAGTTAAAATAGTGTGTCTCTCATCCCTTTCCCCCCACTTATTCACTCAGCAGTCAAGAGGTAGCAGTACAAAAGAGCTCTATTCCTTAGATCTGGGTTAATAGCTCATTAGAAGATATTTCCACAGGTGCATTAGCATTTTTATTCATCACAATTAATCAAAACCAGAGTACCTAACAAATGCACTGATGGCTGTTCAGAGTCCTAGTGTGAAGGCTCTGCATCAAGTACATAGCATCCTGTTTGATGCACTGATAGGGAAGGTGACTTGCTTAAATACAGTTCTCTCTCTGCTCAGAAATGAAGCAGCTGATCCAGCTTGCTGGAATTTTAGGACCTGGCTCAGACTGTCTAAAAGGAAGCTAAACTATGTGAGCACTTCTACTGTACCTTACTCTGTTTCACTGGTTACTGGGAAAAGCAAACGAGACCACATTTGAGTTCAAGAAATGACTGAGTGTTCTCACTCCATTCCTTAGCTTGACCTGTCAATTTTAATTTAGGTTGCATTATTTTAAAGCCATGGAAAGATGAGGCCAGGGATAATCATGACAGTGGGTGAAGCAAATATGCATTCTTAAGAAGCTTCTCACCCAGTGCAGCAAATAATAATATCCTGTCTTTCTGTTTCTTTCAGAATGATCCAGATCTTGGACCCAAGACCCTTGCCAAGCTCTATCATGCCTGTGGATATGGCCATGAGAATTTGCTTAGCCCATTCTCCACCACTGAAGAGTTTTCTCAGTCCCCTCGAGGACTGTAAAAGAAACAACTTTGTGAACAGATTCAAACCTCTCAGACCGTGTCTTCACGTGAAACGTGACTCTGAGGCTCAGAAGAGTGACTGGAGCCACTCGTCAGCCCGAGCCAAGAAGCGAGTTGTGTTTGCAGACTCAAAGGGGCTGTCCCTGACGGCAATACACACTTTCTCTGAGTTCCAGGAGCATCCTAGGCGGGATCTTGAGTTTGACCTCTTAGGCCTCGAAGATATAACATCAGGCTTAAAGCTACATGAAGAAAAAAACTTGATTCTGGATTTTCCTCGGCCCTCAGCTGACTACCTGGACTTCAGGAACCGTCTGCAGAAGAACTTGGTCTGCTTGGAGAACTGCACCCTGCAAGAGAAGGTGCTGGCAGGCACTGTCAAAGTGAAAAATGTGAGGTTTGAAAAAAAGGTTCAGGTTCGAATTACCTTTGATACATGGAAGACCTACACAGATATTGACTGTATCTATATGAACAATGTTTACAGTGATTCTGAAAATGATACCTTCTCATTTGCTATTGACTTGCCTCCTGCCATTTCCTCTGAAGAGAAAATAGAGTTTTGCATTTCTTACCAGAGTGGAGAACAAACTTTCTGGGACAATAACGAGGGTCAGAATTACAAGATTCTTCATGCAGAGTGGAAGCCTGATGGTGTTCAAATACCATCTGCCAAGAAAGAATATGTAGATCTTCAGACTTCAAGGAGAGGACAAGACAAAGAGCCTGATCAGCTAGGCAGTCCAAGGCTGTCCAGTGGTCTCTTTCCTCAGTGGCAGAGTTTGGGTCAGATTGAAAATTCCTCACCATATTGGTGATCAGTACTAGCGAGGAAGCATTCTTGCGTTCGGCAGCAGAACATTGTTAGTTTTCTGGCTCGCATGCTATGTGGTGAAACCACCTAGCAAGTTTTGTTGACTGCCTGAACAAATCCAGATTCACTAGTCTGTGGGACTTGCTGAACTATGTTACAGAAGTTCTTAGCTAAAACTTATCCTTGAAAAGAAAGAAACACCAAGATAAACCTCATGCTTATGCCACCTACTATAGAAATAGGATGTCTGTATGTTAAGTATACACTGCTTTTCTTCTGCTGTAGACTCTCCTAAGTCACTGGAAGAGAGACTCTTGAAGAATTATGGAAGTCAATGATTTCTTAGCAAGCTGCAGTAACTGCATGTGTGAGAGTATGTGTGTGTGCACAGGAATTTTACATGAATAGAACATCACAATTAGTACTGCACCTTCTAGGAGTGCAGTAGAGATGAGGTGGTGCTGTCAGGACAGAGGCTGGCAATGACCCTCTGTGAGCTTACAGCAGAAGAAGGTAGAAATGAATGGCTGAGATTTGTGGCTTCGGTACGGGTTAAGAAACTTGAAAGAGACAATGGAAAATTGGGAGAAGGGAGAGAAGTAGGATGTGCTTCTAGTTTCTTCTTTGCAAAGCTGATTTTCTAAATCCTATAGAAAGTTCCATGGGATAAAAAGACTGTAGAAAATGATGCATAGCATTAGAAGTAACTGCTGCATTGGGAAGGCATCTCTGTTCTCTCTGACTTTGAGTAAGTGTCTCGCGTTTGAGAAGAAATCCAAACTTGACTCCATCCTACTCACATAGCAGCTGGATGGTTACCTTCTAGTGTTAAAAGAAGAATGTGCCTTTTAAATAATTAAAACCACCTTACATGGCATAATATAAGTTTAGGTGACAGAACAGACAGAGTAATTAGTAGACTTCTTAGTCTGTAGCACCATTTAGATGGTTTGACTCAACATCTGATCTAATTTTGCAGCATCTGATGGCTGAGTATCCTGCTCCCTATTGCAAAGTTAGTGATGACTTAACAAGGGTGTGTCATAGGAAAGGTCCTTCATATTGAAGACAGTAAATTAGCTGCACTTTGTGAAAGCTAATTTCTTTAAAAGAGCAGGGTTGCTACTAGTTTTTTCTAGGTGGAGTATAGGCTTGCACATAAATAGAAAACTGCTCCATTTTATTTTACCTCATTTTCTGAAGTTGCCTTTTTAAAGACTTCAGTAAACTAACATATATTTTTTATCTGTATGCTTACAATGTAGCTTTCTGATCTGTCAGACTGTAAGGGTGATCTGTCCTTCATGTAAGACTTGTGTGAGAAATTGACCAATACATATGCAACAGGAGTGAATACTGGCACGCATTTTAGCTGAACAGAAACTGTGTTAACATCAAAATGTAAATCACAAGTTTTGTCCATTGTTAAGAAGTATGATATCCTGAATGTGAAACTGCTTGCAATGCAGTAAGATGATAAATACAGAAGTAAAATCAGCCTCCTCCACTAACTGCACTTTTTACCTACAAAGCTCTTGCTGTTATGTGTAAAGTAGCTATTTTAAGAATAAATTGTATTTTGATACATCTGGTTATTAGTATGTCAGCTCAATCTCTTCTCAGCCTCTTTAAACAACTTCACTTGCAATACAACCAGTTTGTTTTGTGCTATGGGATGTTGCTGATACTTGCTATAGTATGGTATCTCAGCTCAGCAGCTGGCATTAGCAAGAAGATGAAGTTCAAGCTTCTCATTCATTGAAAGATCCTTGAAAGCAGTTGCCTTACGAGTTGTGTTATTAAAAAAAACCCCACTGTGTATGTCACCAGATTTAAGTGGAATATTTTGGCTTGACAGATTCCATCAGGGATCCTGCTATGTTGTGAGCAAGTCTGTCTGGCATGTATCAATCTGATGGCCAGACTTCCCTGCTGAGCTGTAGCATGCAATTTGTGCATGGGTGCATCTAGATTGCAGCACTTAATTATCTCCTGGCTGGCATTCACCTGTTACACTGCCTCCTGCAGCTATACTGCTGTTTGAGGAGGTGGAGTTTTCCCCTGTTATACCCAGGAACCCATATGATCAATATCAAACAGATCCCTGCAAAATAAAGTGTCTCTGAGCCATGTCTTGCTGCACTGCAGCATAAACCTACCCTTGCAGTTACTTGAAATGGAGAAAATAGTGTTTCCCTAGGGTGAAAAAGGCCCAGAGTTTTGGTACACTGTGCTTCTCCTACATAGATATTTAGACTACTACAGAGTAAAAACAGCCTAGCCAGAACCAGCTGCACACTAGATACTTTATGTAAGATTTCTTAATCCTTTGAATGACAAAGTGTAGTTTAGGTCAGTCCATTGGATATGAAGTCAAAGGGGTTCCTAGCAAGACATCAGGTTTTAAATTATGAAAGCAGTGATTCCCAAAAGATGACATGGCACTAACAGCATGCTTTTCATCTGGGGAAGGAATTTAGAGCTTCCATATGACCAAGTTTGAACTGGACACAAAGCCTTCCTTTCCCCAGCACTCTCTGTTAATTTCAAACTCGGTATGTACTAAGTATTACACACTGTCTTATTGCACAGGAGCTTTTATGGTATATATTGTACCATTGGCTGCCTGCTCTAGGAAAACATGAGCTGAAGAGAGATTTGCAGCTAAACTGCTTTGAAGGCTCTTCTGCTTCGAAGTGGGACTTTGCTTTGCCAAATCAAATGCAAGGCTACTGTGTGGAGCAGAACGCTTCTGGGAAAAGTAATATTTCTTATCTTCCAGCCAAGTTTTGTGACCAGCCATCACAACTGAAAATGCTTGCCTGTCCTCCTGAGGCTTTACAATAGCAGAAAGTAAGTTCTCTTCACCAAGCTTTGGATTTAAGCCAGCTTCTTTGTAAAGATGCCTTGCAAGATCTTAAGGCAACGAGGTACTGGAGTGTCACTTGGCAACTGCAAAGTCCTCCTTCAGTGAAGAAAGCAAAGGATTTATCCTTTATCCACTCCTTACCAACACAACACCGTTCCACTCCTTATTTAAAACAGAGGTTGTGCTTAGCACTTTAGCTGCTATCCATCAGAAAGGTAACAGGTTCCTCAAGGAAGGCATTACAAACACTGAAAGTGTCACATGCAGAGAATGTTGATCAATGGCACAATGTCCACCTGGAGGTCAGTGACAAGTGGCATCCCTCAGGGGTCAATGCTGGGATCCGTGCTGTTTGTCAGCAACATGGATAGAGGAATTGAGTGCACCCTCAGCAAGTTTACAGATGGCACCAAGCTGTGTGGCACAGTCAACTTGCTAGAGGGCAGGGATGCCATCCAGAGGGACCTGGACAGGCTGGAGAGGTGGGCCCAGGCCAACCTCATGACATTCAACAAGGCCAGATGTAAGGTCCTGCACCTGGGTCAGCGCAATCCCAAGCACAAATACAGGCTGAGTAGCAAATGGCTGGAGAGCAGCCCTGAGGAAAAGGTCCTGGGGGTCTGTGTCGATAAAAAGCTCAAGAGGAGCTGGCAGTGTGCACTGGCAGCCCAGACAGCAACTGTGTGCTGAGCTGCATTAAAAGAAATGTGGCTGGCAGGTCAAGGGAGGGGATTCTCCCCTTTCACTCTGCTCTCATCAAAGCCCACCTGGAGTGCTGCGTACAGCTCAGGAGCCCTAAACAGAGGAAGGACATTGAACTGTTGGAGCGAGTCCAGAGGAGGGCTACAAGGATGATCAGAGGGCTGGAGCACCTCTGATATGAGGACAGGCTACACAAGTTGGGGCTCTTCAGCCTGGAGAAGAGAAGACTTTGAGGAGACCTTACAATAGCCTTCCAGTATCTGAAGGGAGTCTACAGGAAGGCTGGGGAGGCACTATTTACAAGGTCTTGTAATGACAGGATGAGGAGTAATGGGTTTAAACCATCAGAGGCAAGATTCAAACTAGATGTTAGGAAAAGGTTCTTTACAGGGGAGGTGGTGAGACACAGGAACAGGTTGCCCAGGGAGGTGTTCAAGGCCAGGTTAGATGAGGCCTTGAGCGACCTGTTCTAGTGGGAGGTGTCCCTGCCTATGCCAGGGGATTGGAACTGGATGATCTTTGAGGTCCTTTTTAACCTAAACCGTTCTACGATTCACTGCAAAGACAACAACAAAAAAGGTCTTACAAATGTACTTATCAGCCACAGAGAAAACCAATGTCACTCTTGGAAAACTCTTAGGGGATTCAAATACCTATTAAAAAACCTGAAAGTATGAAGCAGATGCAGTCCTTGAAACCATCTGCAAACTTGTGACATCATCCCACGCCCTTAAGAAGTCACTTTTCCAGCTGCTTTGCAGATTTCCACCACTAAGGTGACAGAATGGATGGCTGGATTCATACCTACAGCTCTGTGGGTCTAAGGTGTCTAATGTCTAGTTATGGGTGGTACAATACTTAGAGATTTTATTCTGCAAATGTGTTTCAAGTTGGGTTCCTAACAACTCTACTCACTTTTGTGAAGTATGGCTTAGTCTTACCATGCAAAATGAAATTGAAATGTACTGGTGTTTCCTATTAACAAAGATCTGTCACCTTGGAAAATCAGCATCTGCACATTTCAGGAGAATGTAATTAGAATTTTCACAGGCAATTAGTGAATGTCTTTTTCTGTAATCACACATATATAAATAAATTACCACAATTTATGTGGCCAATCTGGTAAATGAATGGTACTATGCTAGATGTTACAGTATTTATATATACATAAAACAACATCTCTGATACTTCCGAGCTTTAAAGTGAAATCTAATCAAGAAATGTAATCAATGAGGCCAAAATAAAAGAAAGTAAAGCCACTCTGAATTTTTTCTTGTTTCAAGGATCACTTGTACTTCAGCCATTCTCATCTGGCATTTGCTTAACCTGTTCTTACAGCCCTCCAGTGATGGGAGTTCCATAGGTTTTTCATTATTCTGTTCTTTGTCTGTTCCTTTTTTTTTTTTTTTTTAATCTTAACAGAGGCCCCTGAGATATTAGCCTAATTTCTTGTTTCATTCTGCATAGGCAAGGAGAGGAAGCTATGGGTTGGTTTTTTTTTTTTTTTTTTTTTGCTATATCCAGTAAATTCTGAGAGCAGCTTTCCCTCCTCTCTCCACATCTTTTCTCCAGGCCATGTAATATACATTTAAAAATGGATACTTTGGCTTTTCATCCCTGTTTGGGAAGGAACCTCTTAGACCTCTGGATTTTCCTTAAGGCAGAAATATCACTCTTGGCTAGCTGTGATAAAAGCCTTGCAGTGTGGTCCTCAACCTCACCAGTGAAAACTTAACACAGCTCAGTATCCATCTTTCATTATTTGGCTGACTTCATCTGTCTCATACAATAAGGCCCCATGAATGTACACGTCATTTCTATAGCGGTCGATAGACTGTCTGTGAAGCTTGTAACAGCCAGGCAGATTGAATCAGGGACTGCTTCACTGATGATTGATTCCAAGGATGACATTTTCTTCATTGAAAAGATTCACCTTCCTCCTTCTCCTCCTCCCTGTATTACAAGCTGCTTCTACCTCCTTTCTGGACTAGTCATTAAATTGGTCAGCCTTGATTTCTTCCAAGTGAAGAAAAGTCTTTTCTGCATCCGTGACAAAATGGATGAAAGCTTAATAGGGTTCATGCAGAAAAGGCAAAATTACTTTTGTTTTTGAAGTGTTCACTGCAGGTGGCCTACTGTTGATCTCGGTAAGTGCATCTTTCAGGCAGTAAGGCAGAAAATACCAGGGTTAGGTCTGCTGAAGCAAAACGTGAACATGGCACTGTGGGTCTGATCAGTTGCTGAAAATTTTGTGAGATGCTTTAGGCACTGCAATACACTGAATCAAGTGCCTGCATTCTATCTTTAGGGTTTTTTTTTTAATATGAGGTAAAAATAAGACTGGCCAACAGCTAGAATCTGAGCTTTCTGACAGAAGTGTCTGTCAATAAGATTATGGTTACAGTAAGTTGGCAATCAGAATTGATTCTGGTGGAAAGGATAAAGTGTGTTGGAAAGGAGCTAGTACTGAAAAAGCAATCAAACACAGCATATCAGAAACTGAAATTCTACAAGAGGTGAAATGGGTTTACAGTTTACTATACTGTAAAAGAAGTAAATGGGGAAGGATAAAATTAAGATAATTTGCTTCAAATGAGTTACTGGGGAAAAAAACCTCTTCTATCTATTCATACTTCAGGTCATCTTAGTATGCTGTATGCTTTTGAATTTGCATTATCTTGCACTCTCCTTTTAGGGAAAACATGAAAGTGGCTACTGCTGTACACCTGAGTAGGCAGCAGGGAGACTGATACAGCAGCTCCTTTCTCCTGCAGAAATGGTAAAACAAAACAAAAAACCTCATACAGCACAACTCCTACCCTAAAGAGTTCCCTGTTTCTCTAATTACACACACAACTGTAGTTAACCGTGAAGTCAAGCCTTTAAAATTGTAATGTGCAAAGTAAGTATCTTTTTATTGGTTTTTTTTGTTCATTTAAAGAATGTGTTTTATGGATACTCCTTTGAGAAAATACCGTTTTAACAGAGAAATGTGTAGCATGCAGGAAGTATCCTTAACTGAAATCAGGAAAGCTCAGGGTGTGGTGGGTTTGTGTGTATGTGCTTTTCTGTTTTGTCCTTTGGGTTTTTTAAAGGTTTTTCCTTGCAAGGCTTTGCTTTTGTCTCCTGTCTTCCCACTCACAATCTCCCTCCAGCATCTGAGCAGAAAATGGATAGGTTCTGAAAGCTTCCAGCTGCCTTACTTCAGCTCAACAGTTAAGTAGAATTTATATTTAAAAAACCCCAAATCCTCAAACATAAAACCACAACACACCAAAAAAACCCCACCCAAAATAAACTACCAGCTCCCCTAGCTCTGTTTCTCTATTTACAGCTAATTACATGCTGCAGGTCTGTCAGATTAGTCTGATAGAATGTGTTATGGTACAGCACAGGTCTTTTTTCACTTGACTCTGAGCACCACAGCACATCCAGTGACCCCAACAAAACAGATGCCTCCATAAACTTAGATGTGCAGCCATAGCCATTGCTATTCCCCTCTCCTCTATCTGTAAAAGGCTCAGGCCACACACTGATAGACTGCATTAACATACAGGAGCTACAGACTTGGATAGGTACAGTTAGAGGTAATATTGTGCTCAAGTAACAAAAGTATATCAAACACTTATACCCTTCAAACTCTTCATCTAGCAAATGGATGGTGTGCTCCTGATATTTTCTGCTCTAATTTTTTATTCCATTGCAAGACTTCCACCCTGTCTTCTGCCCTCAAAGTTACACAGTAAAGATCAGCACATGACCTCTGTGTCTGAAACGACCATATCAGCAGCTGCATCAGCAAAATCAATACTCTGTATTGGGAAGTAAGGAAATAAAATACTAACTTCCAAGTCCTGGAACTTCTTTTTTCCCCCCCCTCTTTCTATAAAGTGTAAGATCCTCCTTTTCTTACCTTGCATAATCTTCTAGAAGACTTGAGTGTCTGTACAGTATTGCTAGGCAATATCACTTTCAAGTGTCTGCCATCATCTCTGTTCAGGAAGGCCAGCATATAATCCCAGTATACAGGAACAGTCTGTTGGTGGAAAGGAGACACCAGCTATTGAGAGAAGACCACTCAGAGGTTCTTATGTCCAGTAGGAGACAGAAATGATGCTTTATGAATAGGTGTTACTGCTGAAGTAATGTTAGCAGTGATGGGATAGTGTTGAGTGCTGCATTAGCAGCAGCTGACAAAATAGGAGTAGCAGATGTTGATTATATGGCACACATGGTAGTTATTTGCTAAGTAACTGAATGACATTCATTCCCCTCCAAATCAAATCTTTACCATGCTGGAGGAAAACCAAAGGGGTGTTTCACAGGCTCCTATCTCAGCATCCTAGTTATACTGACACTGGTTGCTCAACTTTTTACACAGGCTCATGTAAAAGCATAATGTCAAGGCACTGCTGAAGAAATACCTGGGCCTGTGCCAAGTGCCGTGTGGACCTTGTTAGAGTAAGAGGGTGAGTAAAAGGTATTTTAGTCAGCTGGAACGATGGAGCATTGTAGTCTGTGATAAGTATGAGTGAACACTGCTCCTCAATTTCAAAATCCATGAGTAGCTGAATACTGGAGAACTTGACTCTCATACTCACTCTGTCTAGTGGTTAGGAAAATACAGTATTAGGATATTTTCAAAGGACTGCAAGTGTCTGACATTATGTTCTTTCTCTCAAGACCACTTACATAAATTACATTGTATTTCCTTCTATCCAAAGAAAAATATGCTACTTCTTAGGTATAAAATGTCATACAAATGCTACAAGTGTAAATTCTGCACAGGTGCAGGTTAAGGTGTTATTACCTTAAGCAGCTAACTGACAGTGGAGCTGTGCTGAGTTTCTCCTCGTGCTCCATTCATTATTCAGAGAGAGGAAAAGAAGAGAGATGCAGCCTGTTTCTGAGATCAGATCTTGCTAGCTAGTTATTAGAGCTCACATCTTACTCCTGTTGGCTCTGGACATACACTTGAGCTAAGTTCTGGGTGGCTGTAAAGCCAGTCACCTTGGCAGATGCAGTCTTTCTTGTCTCTTGTGGCAATATGGTAAAGAATGACTTTCTGTCAGCATGGTAGTGATGGGGAAAGAGAGGCCTGTGCAGTCCTTTTATAACAGTCACCTTCCCTGGGCTAAAAGCTCCTTAGAGAAGCCAAGATTTTACCACTCAGGACATATGGTTTGCAGGGGTGTACTAATACCTTCCTCAGCCACTGCTGAACATACAGCAGCAACATTTTTACAAGGAACAGTAAGTCAGTGACATTATTTATAGTTAATTATGTTAGGGCAGCAAGAGCAGAGCAGAGTGAATTCCAAATGCACAATACTGCTCCCCTTCTTTTTCTGTACAGATTATATTAGCCCCTCTGGTGTTTGCTTATCCCTTCTGGGAGCCTTTTCAAAGCATTTTCAGTTCTGAAACTTAATGTCTGGCATTGCTGATGCATGGAATTAAAAACATAAACTGTATTTGCTGTTTTCTATTTTTAGAAACAGGGAAAACAGAGCTTGGCCTGAATGTAAAGCCAGGAAGACCCAAGGGATGCAGCTGCAGTGAGAGAGGAGTCAGAAGAGAGGCCATCACGGGGCAGCCCAGAGGAAGGGAAGCTAAAGTTCCTCTGGAGCTACGGCACCTGGGTGACAAGAGGGAGAAGCTGTGGATAAAAGCTCTTTCAAATGCCCACTGGAGTATAGGGTCTGGCACAGAAACCTGTTGAAGTGTCATTTCAAGAGACAAGAGGAGAGTGTTTTTGCCTGTAGTCCTTTGGAGAAGAACTGGGTTATAGCTTCATTGGTATCTGCGATTGGACCACTGCTAGAGTGGTTGGACAGAAGACAGTAAGAAAATCAGATTTTCACTGTACAAGGTGAAAATGTACAAAACTAAAAATTTTTGATGTACAAAACTAAAAATCTTTCATTAAAACAATGAAGAGAATGGGAGATGCATTTTCTCTCCTCTTAATGGAACATTATTAACAGCTCTAGCATTTGCTTTCTGAAGTGGTCTACAGGCATTTTCCAGACAATGTTCCACATATTTTCCAATTTTTCTTGTTTACTGAGTGGGTTTTTTAAACCCTGTAGGCATAATTATTGGAGCAGGATTTACAAAAATGGCCCCTCAAAACATTTCTGGAAGCATCTTCTCAGGCTTGTCATCACTCTGGCATGACTAGGGACCGGGATAAGTTCCTAGTATTCTACATTTATTTTTGTACTGTTCTTCTGGTAAGTAGAGCAGTGTAAAATATAGGCACATAACCTGTGGTTTAGGTGCCATGGGGACTTTTGCCACAGGTTAAAATAATTTGGAGACAGGGGTGGGCTGTATTTTAATCTATAGTTTCAATTTCTGCCAGAGCAACTTCTTTCCCTTCCTGCTCTGAGTCACAAGCGTGTGCACATCCCCAGCATGGGAGCCCCTGCAGTGTTTTGTGTGAGTGTTTATTTGCCTGCCTTTATAGAGACAAATCTGCATCGTGGTTTGTACCATGGGGTTTTTTTTCCAATTGATTTTAAATTCTGTCCCCTCACAAAGAATTCTTGATGTTACTAAGATTTTGCTGGTTTTTTTTCACTGCGAGACAGACCTGATCTGACATTGTTGGTAAGGGAGAAGTGTCTGTAGAGCAATTCCTCTTGAACTAGTGCCTGCTGGAGTGACTTTGGCCCATTATGCTCCAGCATCTTTTGTTCTCCAAAGGGCATTCCTTTTCAATGCTAGGAGCGCACATCGTTTCCAGGACAGATTGGGTTTCCCTTCACATAATGGTGCAAATTAAGTGTCTCCATCTTTCAATAAATTTGGGATGTGACTGCCTCTCAAACTGGCATGCAGCACAAAAGTGAAAAAGGACAGAACATGGACTGGAGTCACTGGATATTTTCCACCATCCGGTTGTTAATGCTTGCTCCTAGCTCCTCGCTTCCCACGCTGGCTGCCAAACAGAGCCCAGCCAGCTCCAGACACAGGGTCAAGGGGGTTGCTGGGTCAGTGCGGGCTGGGCTGCTGCTCAGCACTGCTGAGGGAAATATTCCACTGCGCTCTTAGCCAACACTGAGATAGTTGCACCACCAGCATCTGCTTTGTCTTAAACATCTACTTTACACTTACATTTGACAGATGGACCAGTGATAGGGAGATGAGTGCTGAGAACCTCCAGCTAATTTCACTAATTTGGAAACATAACTGAGACACACATGTATTTTTATCCCTTGCTATTTTCACAGGGGGTTTACTCCTTTCATTCAGCAAAGGCTAGAGCTACAAATAAAACCCAAATTTTGTTTAGCGAGACTGGAGTAGAGGATGCAGGTACAAAGGTTTGTCTGATCTAAACCATTTCACCCATTTTCATCTTTTCCAAGCCCACATAATATTTCAAACATGATGAACAAATACATTCTTAGAGCAAAGACTGCTTCTGGAGTAGAAAGAGCCATTTTTGATTTCCAGCTGAATTTTCTACCCTCCTCCCAACAGGTTGCAAATAGTCAAGATTTTTCTCAGTCCCTCAGTTTTGTTGGTCAAAGCAACACAATTACTCTGCCATCATACTTGCCTCCTTACATTTTCTTGGTTCTTTACATTTATTCATCCCAGGCAATTTCAAGACTTACACCAGAGTTATTCTCACCTTATGTCCTGAACAGGCTTTATGTGCTACTGTGCGTCTGCAGTAATTACACTTCATCTTTAGGAAAGACAGTGGTGAAGGAGTAGAAGGTGATTCAGCAGAACACTTTATTAGCAATATCACACTAGAAGTCATCACACCTGAGTCATGAGGTCTGAGCTTCACAATCAGAGGTAATAATGAAATAGTTATCCTAAAGGCTTTCTGTAGTAGCCTAAAATGTGCTATTCTATTATACTTGCAGAGTGCAAATTAAAGCATTGTGGAAGGGCAGAGACAGCACCTAAGTGCTGTGAGCAATTTCACATTTGTCTACCCTGTCAAATTTTCTTCTCTCAATTCTCACAAAACACAGCCCTGTACTTAGAAATCAGTTTATTCTGATGAGTCAGTGTGCATAGTATTATCCTGGCATATTTGAGGCACTAGCAATTAAATCTTATTCTCCAGTTGTTCTGCCTTTTTAATCACTGCCAGTTCTCCTGTGTCTCTAGCTTTTTACTTGCTCTGAAGGAGCTGGAGACAGATGGGTGATCAGGTATTGCAGAGACATGCCGTACCAATGTCAGTCTAACTGCAGAATTAAAATCTACTGATGGAACAGGGGGAAAAATGGATTTATATAACGAGTTCACCACGGGGTTATGTTGCAGCATCTCTTAAAAGAGGAGCAAAACAGCACTGGATACCAATATCATAAAAGGAACCGGCAGCTAATTGTGTGATTAGTTAATGGTTGTTATGAATTACAGCAATTAGCAAAGTAAACTAAAATCAAAAACATTTCTCCCCAAATCTAACCAGCTCTACTTTCTTTTTAAATCTGTGTGGTTAGGGGGTAGCTATGAGCCTGAGAGTGAGCTGTCACTGAACTAAGCCACAGAGCAGACTGTTCTGCAGGACAGTGCAAGTCTGCAGACTTTCTTTACAGCCCTGCCAGCACAGTGACCCTGTATGTTGGTATCTTCTACTTCTGGTCTACCTTTAAAAAAAAGCCTACTAGTTAAGTGATATGTTGTGCAAGATGAATCAGTAAAGGGTCACCATGAGAGCAAGAAACTCTCAGTTTGTGAGTTAAGGAATGCAATGCTTAGCATATTTTATCTAGAAGTATTTTACAGCAGTGACATGCTGTCTTCTCAGTGCTTTATAAGGCCAAGTGGGTAGTCTTTCCTTACCTCCTGAGTATGTTTTGTGTAATACCCTGGACAGTATTTGCAGCTGCAAATAAAGAGTATTTTTATGGATGTTTCAGTTTTCCAGAATTACATTTCGTTATTCATTTAGCATAAAAACGCTACATTCTGCAAATAGTTCCTTAAGGCTAACAATATTTTGAAGGCATGCCATAATGAGAGTGCTGGGGTTTTAATGTAAACAGAAGAGACCATCTGAATCCCAAGTAGGGAAAGATATGAGTGGAATGAGAGTGTTCTGGCCGAGTAAGGGAAGTCACATACAAGAGCAGACATAAGGGCTCCTAATCCTGTATCTGGGTCTTGATCATGCAACGACTTCTCTGTAAGCTCAGAACTGAGGCTGCTTGTGCTCTTCCTACAAGAAAGCATTAAAACTATCTGTGTCACAGCTATATGGTTATGGAAACCATTCATGTTAACCAATATGAAAGTGTGTGTCAAGCCTTGCTCCTCTCAGTAACTTATTTTCCATTTTACTCGATTTGGCATTGCCAAATGCATTGATGCTTTTGATTTTTCCTCTTTTGATTCCTTTCTTAGAAGTCTGAGTTAAAACCTATCTATCTCCTTTCAAGATTCCCTTTTCTGTTAAACAAAAGTATCAGAAAGAGTGATATAAAGACAGCAAAGAAACACTAAGATTAAATTGAAACAGGATTGTGGTAGTCTGACTCTTTCCTCCAAACCTAATCAATGCCCTTATCACCAGTTCTGTGTTAGAACTTTGCTGAGACCACACCAAACAGCAAATAATTCAGATGATAAATTTGCCAGGTGGAGTGCAAGCTGTGGAAACTCTTGCAGCCACTGGTGTCCTAGACCCTTATTTCTGTGCTAGATTGTCACCAGCTATCGCCAACCCTAGTGGGGGGTCTTACACGTGGGAGTACAGTGTGGGACTGCAAAATGAAGAAGGATGTGGGAAGGGAGTGAAGAAGGATAATAACAGACAGATGCTGACCTTGGTTCCCACCAGCTGCTGGCTACCTTGTCTCAGGAAGGATAGATAATGAACACCTCACTAGTGAGAAAAACAAGGCATGGTTTATGCTGATGGAGTGGGTTGTCCTTGACTAATTGTGCTAATGGGTAGGCTTGTGCCTTGTGGCCCTGAGGGTATTTATTGAGAGCTGAAATGATCACTAAAGGTCTCTGGCATAATTCACATTGAATCAACTGGAGTCCCTGTGGTATTGCCTTTGGTCACACTGATCTATGTGAGGTCCTTGACCACGTTTTCTGCAGCAATCAGGATTCTGCAACACCTGGGCTAAAACAGGTGCTTTACAACACTACAGGGGCAATGCAGATGAGCAGATTATTAGGCACTATGGCTATATAAGGCTCCACAAAGAGAGGAGAAAAGATGGGTGTGGATCTTCTGCCAGGCCTCTCTATAGCACAGAGATAACTGATTCCCCAAAATATGCAGGATCAGGTTGTAAGTTCAAAAGCACATATAGGATCATAGAATCAACCAGTTTGGGAGGGACCTCCAAGATCATCCAGTCCAACCTAGCACCCAGCCCTATCCAGTCAACTAGACCATGGCATTAAGTGCCTCAGCCAGTCTTTTCTTGAGCACCTCCAGGGATGGTGCCTCCACCACCTCCCTGAGCAGCCCATTCCAATGCCAATCACTCTCTCTGGGAAGAACTTCCTCCTAACATCCAGCCTATACTTCCCTAGGCACAACTTGAGACTGTGTCCCCTTGTTCTGGTGCTGGTTGCCTGGAGGAAGAGACCAACCCCCACATTGCCACAGCTTCTCTTCAGGTAGTTGTAGACAGCAATGAGGTCACCCCTGAGCCCCCTCTTCTCCAGGCTAAACAACCCCAGCTCCCTTAGCCTCTCCTCAGAGGGTTTGTGTTCCAGACCTCTCATAAGCTTTGTCACCCTTCTCTGGACACCTTCCAGTATATATATGAGGAGCATGAAAAGAAACCACAACTTTAACCTTTTGTGAGCTCAGAAAACAAATGAATTTCCTTAAATCTCTGGAAAATGAAGGGTATGAGGCCTCAGAGTCTGCCCTTTATGCTCTGGGTGCCTCTAGGATCCTGTAGTCATATGATAAGTCATATCATTTCTCTCAGAACTGCTAAATGAGCTTTTATAAAAAAAAAATGTCCTTCCTTACCCCCAGCTGAGAGGTTTCCCTTGATGGAGTTACATTCAAAACACTCTGTCCTTGGGCTTGGTTGCCGGGAGGAGGATTCCACATGCTCATGTCAGAGCTTCACTCCAAGTCTGCAGTCCTGCTGGCAGCAGGTACTCTTGTGCTCAGTACCTCATGATTTGACCCTGCAAACCGCAGGCAGCCCAGGATGCCAAAGAAATCCTGATTTCTACACACAGAGTCTCAAGGTCTGTGTGATTCTTGGGACTACTCAGCTTAAAAAGTCTCAAATAGAAGTGTGAT